>NC_133372.1:6420383-6504112 GCF_049309525.1 Garra rufa | reverse complement strand
ATGGATCATATGCTAAATGAAGGAAAAGCATCAGGGGAATTTTCCTGCACTCATTGGTCCAGAATCTTCTTGCACCTGGTGTACTCAGGTGACAGCCAGCCAGCTGAGTCCTGGATAGCTTTTCTTTGCTTTTTCTGGCAGCCATTGCCTTGTGCACATCTCTGAAATGTGGTTGACACTTGCTATACAGCTAAGCTGCAAGATGAACTGACACTACAAGACACCTACTGTACAAAACCAAACAATGTTCAACAAAATGAAAAAAAAAAAAAATTAAGCTGAACATATCGTCACCTTAGAATTATAAGTTTCTATCTGCATTCTGAGTACTTTCTAGATATTGAGCTTCAAAGTTTTTGCATTCCATTGACTTCTGTAAATAGAACCATTTTTGTTTTCTAAAAAAAAAAGTCCCAAAATGTACACAGCTTACAAAAGAAACATCAAATAATGTAAATAAGTTGTCACAGAATAAGAATATGTGAATAACTAAATTTTGACGAAAATGTCAGATAGAACCTTATAATTCTAAGGTGACGATATGTTTCTTATGTATGAATACTTGATTCTAAATGAGGTCAGGATTACATTTTATCATAAAATTATCATGAAATGTAATTTTCAGTGTGCACTTTTCATGTTTCACAGGCACATTTTGTAATTTTATTTTATTTTTTTTCTCCCATACAACCCCTGTAAAAATGACAGAGCATATTTCTTTTCTTTTTTTACTTTTGCTTTGAGAATTTTAGAAAGTATATATCCAACAAAAATATTTGCACAACAATGAACCATTGCAACACCATGCAAAACACAGTTGTATTTTTTGTTTTTTGTTTTTGTTCATCAATAAGTGATTCGATTTTCTGAAGGTGACTTTGTTAAATAAATTCTGTTCATTTGTAAATTAAAATAATTAGTTAAGTGAATGATTCAAGTGACTCACTCACTTGTTTTGCTCCTGTGAATGAATCAAGATAAATTGTGAAGTATTTGGTGAGTGAATGAATCAAATTACTCAGTCAGTTATTTTGTTCCCGTATAATTATTGTTTTTGAGCAGTTTGAGTGATTAATTTAAAAGACTCACTCATAATGATGGTCATTTGTTTGTTAATGAATGAATCTGCATTTTGCAGTGAATGATTGTAATTCACTTGTTTGTTCCTAAATGAATAAGAATGAATAGTAACTTAAAAAAACTGTTTAAGTCAATTATTCAAATGACTCATTCAGTTGTTTTGGTCTTGAAAGAATCAGTGTTTTTGAACAAACCAGTTGTGATTTAAATGAGTCACTCATAAAGGTGTTCACTTTTTTGTTCCTGAATGAATAAGGATGAGCTGTAACTCCAAAGAATTGGTTGAGTGAATGATTCAAATGACTCATTCAGTTGTTTTTGTTCTTAAATGAATCAGCATTTTTGAACAAATCAGTTAAGTGACTGATTTAAATGAATCAATGGCATTTACTTGTGTGTTCCTAAATGAATAAGGATAAACTGTAACTCAAATGAGTCAGTGGAGTGAATGATTCAAATGACTCATTGAGTTGTTTTGCTCCTGAATAAATCAGTTTTTTTTTTTCAACAAATTGTTCAAGTTACTGATTTAAATAACTCACTTATAAAGACTATCAGTTGTTTGCTGCAGAATGAAATCAAGTTTGTTTGTGTATTTCTTCAAATCATAATGTTTAAAATTAAAGGAGTAGTCCACTTTCAGAACAACAATTTACAGATAATTTACTCACTCCCCTGTCATCCAAGATATTTGTCTTTTTTTCTTCAGTCGTCAAGAAATTATGTTTTTTGAGATAAACATTTCTGGAAATTTCTCCATATAATGGACTTAAATGGTGCCCTGATTTTTGAATCTTCAAAATGCTGTTTAAATGCAGTTTAAATGCAGCTTCAAATGGCTGTAAACGATCCCAGCCGATGAAGAAGGGTCTTGTCTACCGAAACGTTCGGTCATTTTCTTAGAAAAATATATTTTTACATACCTTTTAAGCACTGAAACTCGTCCAGCACTAGGGCTTGTAGTGCGCGTTCCCGACTTTACGTACTGCGTCCACCGTGCTCTGCAACGCAGCGAATGCTTGAAGCAGTCCCATCACCTTACTCGCCGATTGTTTGTAACAGTGGAACAGATGTGGTCCAGTCGTGACAGCACTGAGATTCCTGCTCCGCTGAAAATGGCTTGCATTTTCCACACTTGCACCACCATCTCGTCTCGTTTGAACGTGGTCTGCCCGAGGCTTGTGTCGCCGCCGCGGCTGTCGCAGTTTTCTCTTTCTGACAGAGTTCATCGTCTGTGTATTCCGGCTCAAAAAGGTAGGAAACGGTGAAAAACTCCATCTCATGTGCTCCTCCAGCTTCAAAGTCGTCCGACATCGTTGTACTTTATGTTGTACCTTGTTTCTAAAGAGTATTTGATTGCATTGCACTTCTCTCTTCTCAAGTTCGCTTTGTAAACACTGGATCTGTAGTTTCGCATACGTCACGCATGACCTTTCGACGTGATTACGTAAAGTCGGGAACGCGCACTACAAGCCCTAGTGCTAGACGAGTTTCAGTGCTTAAAAGGTATATAAAAATATATTTTTCTAAGAAAATGACCGAACATTTCGGTAGACAAGACCCTTCTTCGTCGGCTGGGATTGTTTACAGCCCTTTGAAGCCGCATTTAAACTGCATTTAAATGGCATTTTGAAGATTCAAAAATCGGGGCACCATTTAAATCCATTATATGGAGAAATTTCCAGAAATGTTTATCTCAAAAAACATAATTTCTTGACGACTGAAGAAAAAAAGACATAAACATCTTGGATGACAAGGGGGTGAGTAAATTATCTGTAAATTGTTGTTCTGAAAGTGAACTACTCCTTTAAGTCACTTGTCGAAAATTAGTGTAATGATGAAGAAAGTGTCATTGAAAAATCTTTAGTACTATCCCACAAACTAACAGTCTGTCTGGAACACAAACAGACAATTGAAATGATTAGCACCCAAATATGGCTTTTGTTATAATTCATCCCAATGGAATCTGAATCAGTAAAGTGACAGATGTCCTATTACTATTACTATAACTCAGAAATTGTTTATAAAGCTAACCACATCCAAACAATGCTTTAAAGGTCCCATATTGTCAAAATCGAAATTTCCTGTCTTTTTTCATGATAACTGAGGTCTAGGGGCTATGTAACTACCATATGAGTTTCAAAACAGTCAATCCACAGTAAACTGCACACAGCCTGCTTAAAGTAGCTGTTCATTTTCACGAGCCGCTGTGACTTCCGTAACGATGTGACGTCCGATCTACTCAGTCACCGCCTTCAGTCTCCACCCCGAGCGCCAACCACCTTCCCACCCTCCTTTTGTCAAACCCAGACAACATCGCATCCATAACATTGCTAAGCAACAACAACACGGAAACTAATCTAGAAAACCCTGTTCAGTCGATAGATGTCGAAACTACATCATTGCACAGGCTTCAGAACAACGTGAATATAAGAGATCACTGGCACGTCAACTTCAGCCTCTTTCACACAGCGATTCCGGTAAATACACGGATAATGTTTCCCATGATTTGTTCCGGAATTGTTTAATTTGGTTCATTCACAGTTGTTTTCCGGAATCTGTGCGTGCTTTACACACAACCCATAAAGACATGTGACGTTTGGATGTGAGATGTAATGCGACGCGTACGTTTCACTAAACTGAAACTAACCTGAACAAACTGTGCTTCAGCGCTGATAGTGCAGAGCTGGCTCTGCCCGATCGCCACTTCATTCCACTTTGCACATATTTTTTTGTCATGAAGAGTCGCAGGGTAACGTGCATCATCACTACAACACTGCCTTTATGGTTCTGGCTTTTGTTCACACAGCGCTCGTTCCCGTAATTTTCCAGAATCAGCGCGCATTGTGAAAGGGGCTTTTCTAAAGCAACAGTTATGTAGCTTACTGCATTCGGTGTTTGAAAAAGAAAAAAACATTAATGATCATTCTGAAATATCTTGTTGAGTATCAGCAGGTTAGGCTCTTTCTATGGCTCTGGGTTCGGCTACAACGATACATGACCGTAGTTACCTGTGATTGGCCTAGCTGTGCGTCACTAAGAAAACAACAGGCCAATCAGAAGAGAGGCTCATGAATATTAATTAGATGGGCCAAAATCGACCTGTTTTTGACAGAGCTCCTAAAAAAGGAGCTGTAAAAATATATTGAGATGGATTTTGGCACTTATACCGCAAATGTATATTCTTAAGGACATCAACAACTAAAATAAACCTCCAGAAATGTGTACAATATGGGACCTTTAAATAAAGACCCGTTTGAAAATATATGCAGTGTTTTTGACAAGGAGCTGCAGAAACACTCTGCAAAAGCAACTTATTTAAGCAATTCATCACCTTTGAGATTCGGCGTGCACATATATGCCAGGATCTCTAAAGATCAGCTTCCGTGTTGCTCAGTGACTGCTGGAGGAACAACAGAAGGTGATGGGTATGCTATGGTGAGACAATTACACATAACATACAGTACCTTACTGAATCATAGGGCACTGAGAGTGACATGAAATTGATTTTCTAACTGCTGCCTGTTCTGCCCACTTCATTCGCTCTGAAATATGATTACCTGACCTGCAAATACTGCTTGTCCTGCACAAACACAATATGTTGAGAACAGGACGCAGGTGAGAATAGAATGCAGTATTAAAAAATACACCAGCTTCAATATTTGGAGGAGCAAACAACTAAGTTGATATGCATCCCCAAGACATGAGAATTGCAGTATATTTTATAGCATGTACTCAAAGTACAGTTTGATCAAAACAATACTAAAGGTGTTGACAGTGCATTTAAAATGGGTTTACCTGACAGAGGTTGTGAGAAATCACACCTGTGACTTTTAAAATAACATACACTAGTGAATGAGTAGCATACACAAAAAGATTAAGATAGCAAGTAGGGTCAATTATAAATTCATATTGACTTTAATTTCATATTGATTTATTCATCCTCCACCATCAAATTCTTCTAATTTTACAGATGCATTTTATCATTGTGTTGTGAGTACATTAATCATGATAGACAGTCTAATAATAGTTTTACATTGTGATTATTTTGAATAGCTTATCTTCGTTTTCTAATCATAGAGTATCTGTCAGCCAGACGTTTGACCTGTGATTCTCATTATCCTTGTCTTTCATGAAACTTAGATTTGTGGTAAAACTGTGATACAAACATGAGAGTAATGACTGCTTTATGTGCAATCATAATAGGACTTGCTTTCAGAAGACAGTGACAACAAATGAAGGCTGTTTAGCATTTGAAAGTGAATTAATGACACTTTCAGTGAGCGAGGGAATTCGGTGAAGCTCTCTGTATGAGAAAGGAAAGGATTATTGCACTGAAATAATATAATGAGATAAATGTAGGCTTAAAGTGTATACACATAAGATGGGCCCATCCACCAATGAAGCAGGCTTGTGTGATAGCAAATGGTGGGGATTTTCCAATATCCATTCGAATAAATAAATACATTTTGTGTTATTGTGTTATATACCTCAATATAACTTTAAATTACACAAATGATATTCAAAAGTAAGTGACATCATCTTCAAAGGAGTCATGTTTAAAGGTTATACGCTCTATATACAGTATAGACATAAAATGCATCAAGGATGCATTTCATATTAAACAGCACAACCATTTACAATAATAAGAAATGTTTCGTGAGCAGAAAATCATCATATTATAGTGATTTCTGAAGGATCGCATGACACTGAAGACTGCTGCTAAAAACTAATACAATATTACTGTATAACATTATAGTTTTTACTGTATCAAATAAATGAAGAAATTCTTTCAAAAACATTAAAATATACTTACACAACTTTTGAACGGATGTATATTTTAAAATGGCACACCTTTCATGGAACATGACAGATTATAAATATAATTGATATAATAAATAACATGTATCAGTGAGTCACAGTGCATTGCATGATAAATGAATTATTTTTCAGGAAATGACACAGGTGTGTAAACATGTATTGTAGTAAATTATGTTTTCTGTTGATAATCACACACCTGCAGAATTTGGTTTCCAGAAGACGTTTGTATTAACAATAACACCTGCAAAGCTAACAGTAGCATTATCGTTTGATAGATTGGTCACACGTCTTTTACAATAACTGCCTGTTTCTGAAAGCAGAGATGCAGCCTCAAAAGTACAAACTGTTGTTGATATGAATGGGAATGCAAACAGATAAATGTGAATCTGCTTGTGTGAATCATGTTAAGCCATCAATAATGCTTCAAACTGGACCACAAAGGCATTCATCCCAGTGTCAGCGTGTATTCATTCTTCACATGTAAAAAAAACTCTATGTGTGTTCTCTGTTGACAGCATGAGAGAATGTTTTATCTGTAGCATGTAAAACTTCACGTGATGACACGGTCAGCTGTATTCTGTGATAAGAACCGCAAGTCTCACGAGTGCCAAATCCGGCAGCTTCAGCAACACAAATGTGCGCTAGCTGCTGAGCTGGCTTTTATCACCTTGGAGAGATAATCTTTTACTTCATTAATTTTTCTCAAGCTGTCATTTTAAGCATGAATGGGGTCTTACGCGAGGCAACGGAAACCCTGCGTCTGTCGTTGTATAGCCTACGTACTGTATAGCCAGCAGACAGCAGCCTTTGTTGCTTAGGTTTCCATGCAAACAGCGTGTTAAACAATTCACTGAAGAGCAAATACATTTAAGGCCTTATGCTGTTGTCAGGCTGTTTCAGAGATGTGTCTCTGAAGTGATGATTTTTAAATTAGCGGGAGGAAGCGGAGATAGCAATATACGGTAAATGTAGACAGGTTTATTTTGGTTAGCAACAGGGGTTTGTGAACCTGCCCTCCACATTTGTCAGGCGTAATAGCTTTGTCAGTTATGCGACAGAGTCTGGCTGTGAGAGGCAGTGGAGGAGGTATTACTGTTTAGCTCACTTTATCATTGAAATGCAACAGGGCTGACTTTAATGTGGGCCCCCTACTGGACGCACTGCCGTCGACGTTCGCAGCAGGCCAGCGCTGCATACATCAGCCCGTGACACGAGACAGTGGCGGAAAACAAAGTAAGCAATTACATGACTATATTACAGTGCGAATGAATTTACTTATAGGAAGACAGGTTGGAAAAATGTTCAATAACTTTTAAAATCGGTAAGACGGGGGTGAATTGAAGCCTGGGAAATGTGCCCGTACTGTTTCAGGCCCCAGTGGGAAATGTTTAAACATTGAGCTTTATGTGGATAGACTCCATGCTTTGTTTCTGGGGTTTAGAGCAAAAGAAAGTTTTACAGCGCCGTTCAGTCATGAGCCACCAAGTACTTTGTGACTTTGAGTCAGTTGAATGTATTGTTAGCTTAAAGTCAAAATGAAACAACATTCGCAAACCATTTTACTTCTGTAATCTGACATATTTTTGTGTGAAACAGCATATTCAATGAGAAAAACATTAGGTGGAGGAGAGAAAGATCAGTTTTACAGCTAGATAATGTAGCTACAACATCTATAAGCAGTGGCTAACTGAACCATGCTAACTAGCCAAACGCTTAGAGCTAGATTTACTAATGAGGACAAGTTAGCATGAGCGCAATCCCATCAAAGCACCAATGGAAGCTGAAAGTTCTGCAGCTGATCTATTGACAGTTTCAGACAAAAACAGCCAGTGCATATTCATAATGATCAACACAATCTTCCAAAAACAATGCAAAATTGAAAAAAAAAAAAGCAGCAATTAAGAGGCCAAGCACAACATAGGTCAAATGAAGAGCTAAGGAGCTGTCTTTAATTACTCAGTAAAGACCAGGGTTCTCCAACCCTGCTTCCGGAGAGATACCTTCCTGCAGCCTTAAGCTTCACCCCTGCTTCAACACACCTGTCTGTAATTAAGTAGCCCTGAACACCTTGATTAGCTGGTTCAGGTGTTTTTGATTAGGGTTGAAGCTGAACTCTACAGTTTGGTAGCTCTATAGGAGCAGGATTGAAGACCCCTTTTAAACATTTGTTGATACAGAATTTTACTACAAAATGGCCAACGGACCTATGGGACGAGGTATTGTTTGATTTAGTATGTCAATCTGAAACTAACAAGACCTATCTTATGATTTTTGGCCAAACTGGTCAGAAGTTATAAGTAGAAATGTCAAATTGTATATCTTTTGACCAGTAGCTGGCACTGTGCCGAAACTACTCATGTGGCCTTAAGTCATGCTTGGTATAACATATACCAGACATTTGTTGATACATAATTTTACTACAAAACTTAAAATGGCCGACGCAACCATAAGGTATTGTTTGATTCAGTATGCCGATCCGAATCTAACAAGACCAATCTTATGATTTTTGGCCAAGGTGTTTAGAAGTTATAAGCAGAAATGTCAAACTGTATATGACCAGTAGCTGGCACTGTGCTGAAACTACTCATGTGCCCTCAGGTTATGCTTGGTAAAACACGTACCAAGTTTGGTCTGAATCTGCTGAGGCATTATAGATATAGCCTATGTCAATTCATTGACATTATGAGAACAGTTTGATATATCGAAACGCTTTTGATAACTTTTGTCCAGCATAGTCAATTTTGGTGAAAATCGGACAAACCGATTAGTTCGAAAAAGTGGAATTATAAACAAAATTCAAAATCGCAAAAAAAAAAAAAAAAAAGTGTCTGAAAAGGGAAGCTCCTGCAAATGCATACGCAGTAAAGTCAGCTGCAAAAATAACTATGTCCACACCTTTTTAATGCTAATGTTTCACTGTGTGTCTTTAGTAAATCCTGACAGTAATTTTTACAGCAAAATATGGTTTGTGTTGGTGCAAACTGTTAGTAAATCTGACCCTGTAGGTCTTTTTACATGCACTAATTTCAGTCAGTCGTAATGAATCTAATTCCAGACTCTGAAAGTTATGTTTATGTGGACCCTAAACATTGCAATTATATTTGCATTTCGATTTCCATGTGCATGTGTATTGGAAACAAAACTTCACAGTTGCTGTGTTCAGAACCGGAGAAAGCCATAATGTCAGCTGATCTATTTTGAGTATGATCGTTGTTTTTTCCTTTAAAATATTTAAAAAGAAAGCTGACAAATATTTCAGAAGAGGTTTTTAGCAATTTTTTTATTTCATCCACTGAGCAGTTCGTAAGAAATAAGATGTAAACTGCTCAAGATATTTTTACCCAACTGAGGAAAATAGTAAGATTCAAGTGTTTGCATGCTTATTTTTTTCCTCTTGATTGAGTTATTTCAGGTCTACACCACCCCTTCCAACCAATCTGAAAAGTTAATTCAGATTGAGATAATTCGCATCAATTGTGGTGTTTACGTGTAAGCTACCTGTCTGGTTGAGCCATCAATTTGATTGTGAACAGCTTATTTGAGTGTGCAGCTAAACATAGCTATTGGTAATATCAGCCAGTAAAAGATTTGTTTCAGGTGGAGGCGGAAACAAGTAATTGCATTTTGATACTTTTTTATTATTGTTGTTTTTCATGTGTGCAAATTGCTAGATTACAGTTTCAATGAGCATCTCTATATAATCACATCCAAACTATCTCTAATCCCTAGTTTACACCTTTGAAATCCAATAAAGTCCCCTGTATTTGTGATCAAGTGGCATCCCAATCTTTTCAGAAATGTTTTGTGCAATTATAACAGGTAAACACAGAGGCATACTGCAGGCCATCTGTCTCACATGGCCAGAGTCGTCCAAGGCTGAAAATGGGAGATAGCTTGTCTCCAAGTCATGCATTATTACTGCTATCAGGGACTGATAATGGCAAACCAAATGAAGGTAATAAATGTAATTTATGACAGATCTACCTGAGCAAATCCATCAAAACTACACCTCATTCACTTCAGATTCTTTTAACTTTGTTCTTCTTGTTTTGTACTTTTGTATTCTACCTGTGTACAACACCTTGAATTGTTTTAAACTAAAGGTGTTGAACAGATGTTTTTTTAATTTGTGAGGGCATGAGAACATGACTGAATTTTCAACACTCATTTTAAACTCCAGATTGTGAATTGACAAGTGAGTGAAAGTTCATTCTGAGTTTTCTTCTGCAGGTACAGAACAATCAGAGTGAAAAATAACTATACTAAAATGTATTTGAAATAGTCTGAAATAGAAGTATACTACAAATACTTTTACATATTACTTAATAAAAAAATACCCTGCAATTGTACTTGTTTAGTATACTAAACAAATATTTAAAGTATGCTAAATTGGAACAGCTAAGTTTAATTTCTACTTTTTAAAATATTTTTTAAATCTATAACTTTTTTACTAGGGAGCTCAGACTGATCTATATTTAGCTCACAATTGTACAGCATGCACTGAAAAAAAATATTTACATACAGTAGAATTTATTACTCAGCATTTTTGTCAACAAAGTCTACACAAAACAGTGTTCTCAGTTAATTTGCATATACATATACAACAGTTCGTTCTGGTTCTCAAATCTGATTGGTTGAGAACCATGAGATATTCTACTGGTATCGCTACAGGAACGCCCTTTCACAATTTTGTATCACTCCGCTTGTTCTAGCCGGGACTGTTTTTTTTCCGAGTGTCATGGCAGACGTCCAAATCCCGTATCATTTTATAAATATTACTATTTTGTGTCACGGAATGTAGTTTTAAGAGGTTTTCAAGCGAGAATGTACTTGTTTATAGTTCAAATATGTAGTTTGTTAATAAAGATAACGTCTGTTTGAAAATTTGCTTCATCAGTTGTTGTTTATTAAACATTGCTTCATCAGTTGTTGTTTATTAAATAACCAATCAGATTTGAGAACCAGAACGAACTGTTGTGTGTGTATATATGTGACCCTGGACCACAAAACCAGTCTTAAGTCGCTGGGGTATATTTGTAGCAATAGCCAAAAATACATTGCATGGGTCAAAATTTTTGATTTTTCTTTTATGCCAAAAATCATTAGGAAATTAAGTAAAGATCATGTTCCATGAAGATTTTTTGTAAAATTCCTACTGTAAATATATCAAAATGTAATTTTTGATTTGTAATATGCATTGTTAAGAACCTAATTTGGACAACTTTAAAGGTGATTTTCTCAGTATTTTGATTTTTTTGCACCCTCAGATTCCTGATTTTCAAATAGATGTATCTCGGTCACATATTGTCCTATCCTAACAAACCATACATCAATAGAAAGCTTATTTATTGAGCTTTCATATGATGTATAAATCTCATTTTTGTAAAATTTAACCTTATGACTGGTTTTGTGGTCCAGGGTCACATATATATATATATATATATATATATATCGAATGATCCCAAGCAGGTCTATAATGCATAATTATAGAGAAGGCATAATTAGTTTGAAAATAGTTTACATAAAAATATAATGGTTATTGAATCATTAAAAGTAGGATATGTTTTTTTTTTTTTCATAATTTTTTGCTATACAAGTTTAAAGCAATTAATTATATTAAGTGGTCAAATTAATATATAAATGGTCCATAGTCTAAATACACTAGGTCTTCTGTGAAAGTCTCAGTACCATAAAATATTAGTCCAATCATTGCATTCAGTCCATTTTTTTTTTAAAGCTAAACTTTAGGTTAAATAAATTCAGAATTGTTTTACATGTTGAGATATGGCTTTAACTTTTCTAGATTTGTATGAGCTGTTTTTTGTGATTGAGTTGGATTTTTGGAGTTGGGGGAGGCATGGCGCGCAAAAGATACTCTTGCAAAGCTTGTTTAAAAAATATAGATGACACCATAATATAATATAATATAATATAATATAATATAATATAATATAATATAATGTAATATATAATATAATATAATATAATATAATATAATATAATATAATATAATATAATATAAATTACAATTACTATAATTATGTTTGGATATCTACCTGCTTGGCCATCAGTTAAGTTTTTTTTTTTTTTTTTTTTTTTTTTTGCAGCCAGCCAGCCAGCCAGCCACATGATGTAGTTAGGGCATCTGCCAACAGGGGTTAACTGACCCAGTATGACTTGATTTTATGTTTAGGGAATTGACTGGATTGAGAAAGCAGTGCTTTGTAATATCAGTTTCAGCAGCAGTTTTTTATTGCGTTTTGCTGTAAGATTACAAAGACAAGCATTTTTATTTATTTGGAAACAATTAATCATTTAGAGTAAGATCAGGAGCATGCGTCACGAAAGTAAACAGTCCATTTTGATTTCATGTTGACTTTGAAGAACTTTAGAGTTCACTTGGGGCCTAGCAGAGATAAACAACTGTTTTTGGATGATCTCACCTCTGGAGACCAGACAACAGCAGCAGAAAAAGAACGATTCACAGTGTGTTCTAGAGCTTTCATCAGTTTGAAGTCCCAACTCGGTCCCGGCAGGATGTTCTGGCAGTGTTAAATGAAACAATGCCAATGTTTGAAAACTTCCCATCAGAGAGCCAGTCGCTCAGATCACGGGGCTGTAAATGCAGTGAAACTAATCCTGCTCTTCTTCTTAACCTTATATTAATTAATGAACTATTTTTATCTGTCATCTATAATAAATGTAAAGGCCAGGGACTTACGCCAAGAGGTCTGGACATGAAAGAGAGAGACTTACTTTAAACCTGCTTTGGCTTGGAATAAAAAAAGATGTTTGGGGAACCTTCAAAGGATCCCTGAATCTAATTTATGACATCTGTGCTAAGGTTTACCTGGCAACTCTCAACATCAAAGTTAAGAGATTAGCATTTTAAAGGTGTCTGCCATGGATCAATCACATCCTGCTGAAGTCCCGCCGTATTCCGCTTAGTCATTGAAAATATATAATTGGAGAACGTGTTGTTCAATTACAGCCACTAATGGACTGCGCCTTATGAGCGCTCAAATGTATTATTCAGCTTTTCGAGCTACGTCCTGAAATTCTTCACAGACCCGGAGAGCAGGAGGTCAAAATCCAACACCCTAAAAGTTAACTTTGGTCCATAACTGTTCAACTTCTGTTGAAAGTTTTTCTTCAGGACACGGCATTTCAGCGGATATGTCAGTCTTAAATGCGTCAGAATAATCCATCACAATGCATAAAGTTCTCAAAGATCACAATATAAACCTTATGTTTATGTGCAGCCCTCCACAAACCCCAAAAAATCTGTCATATCATCCGTATTCTTCATTTCTCACTGCTGCATTTCTTTCTTCTGCCAAGCACAAAAGAAGGTATTGATTTATGTATATATTCAGGGTAAAGGTAGGTCATTTATTTAATTAATTTATTTAAGAAAGAAATGCACACAGGTTTGAGGTTTATAATTAGAGTAAATAACGACAGAATTTTATTTTTTGATGGAATTATTATACAGTGTAGTCAACATTTGAAGTAGATCAAAACCATATATTTTTTTTACCATTTTGGGGGATAAAATGTTGCATAAAATCAAGCAAATTATATATGAACAAATCCCTTTGTAAAAACCTTCAGGATATAGACAGGAATAAAAAAATTTAAAGTTTGGTGTGTGTAAGTGCTACTGAAGTGGAGATTTATGGTTCAGTGTAGGAGAAAAAAACTAATTTTGAGAAAACAGCCTTTAAAAATGTGGATTGTAATTGAAATCTTTTGACACAAATAGATAAAGTGCTATAAAAGAAACGCTTAACAGTGTCTTTTGGGTGTTTTCTTTCCACTAGTCTGAAAAAACACTTTATGAAACACCAAAGAGCCTAAAATCTCAAACTTGACAGGTGCATGAAAAAAAAAAAAAACTGAAAAAAAATCAGTGTTTTTGTGTCTCCCCTTAAGTCTATTTAATGGTCTTATCTGATTTAAGATAGTCTGTCTCCCAGCATGGTGAAGCTTCACCACTTCACCAGCCAAAAAAGTGTCCAAAACCTCTATAAAACCAGCAAACTAGACCAATCTGAGCAGGTTATGAGACCAGCATTAAACAACAAATCGGTTTTGCCTCCAATATGTTATTTTTTTTTAGCAAGGTTTGACACTGAAAACACTGCATAACCTCAAATAACATTTAAACACATTACGTAAACAATTTAATTTACAAAGTATATATATATATATATATTAAAAAAATCTGTTTAAAGATTCAGTACAAATGGTGTTGGATAAATACAAGAACAGTTGCAGTAGGTGATTTTACATTATAGGTAAAAAAAAAGTGCTTTTAACATGATTTTTAGTAATTCTGCTCTGCTTAAAAAGTGCAGGCTCAACTGTGCAGCCTTTCTTCAGATGCTTGCTGTCCAATAGTGCTGAGTGCACTGTGCATGCAAAGTTACAAAATTCAAAGGTGCCCGTCACTTTTTGCCTGTGCACCCTCAAATGTCGAGCACAAACTAGGAAAAAAAAAAATTTTCAGATGTAGGTGTCAGAATAGTATTACATACTCCTTCTGATCTCTCTCTCTCCCCACACATTCATCTGTTATCTACTCACTGCCTTTGAATTTCCATCTCAAGGTCAGTGTTTAATTTCCACGCCTGTGGGGTGTATGTACAGTCTGGGCCGACTTTCCTCAGAGACTCTCTGCTTGCAAGAGAAATAAATATGTTTGGCAAATCTAAACAAATGTGCCCATTAGGCCCTGAGTGACGACAAACTGCGTCTCAATGCAGCAAAAATGTGAATATCTGAAGCTCATTGCAGGTATGTGCCTAGTGCAGGTCATTCCTTATATCAAACCAGTTGGAGAACCAGCTGTATGTTTCTCCATGGAGATGAGAAATGGTGACTCATGAGAGTTACTAGTTTATTTGAGACTAACCTTTTTTATTTCTAAGTGAAAGAGTGATCTATCAGACAGATTTTAGTGCACAGATTCTTCATGAGAGGAACTCTGTAAATGATGGTTGTTAAGAGAGAGAGAGATTTGACATTACTTTCACTTTATGAAGACAAATCAAATGCATTTCCTCTGAAATATTAAATGCATTTTCTCTTTGCCTGGTTATAGCTATAGCTAAGCTATTTGTCAAACAATCTGCCTAGAGGGTCACAAGGAGTGACATGAGTGCACTCCTAAAAATAAAGGTTCTTTGATGGTTCTTGTCAGCACTTAGGCTCAGCAAAGCAACCTCTTCTTAACAAGAGGTTTTGTTTACTGTATTTGGTTTTTATAGAGAATATTGAGGTGATATTATTGGTTCTTTACATCATTTTTTTTTTTCTACTATTTTTATTTTGCAAAGACATAACTTTTTTGACTTGACAGGAAACACATTTGTAATTTTACAAAAGATAATTTCTTTTTAATACTTTCTTTAGAATGTATTTATTTTTTATTTTTTTGCAAAAATACTAAGCAGCACAGTTGTTTTCCACATTGATAATAATAAGAGTGATTTCTGAAGGACTGAAGACTGAAGTAACTTCAGCTTTACCATCACAGGAATAAAATACACTTTAAAATGTATTACAATATAATAAATTAAATGTATTAAATATATTAAATTATAATGCTATACTGTATGTAAAAATTATATATATATATATATATATATATATATATATATATATATATATATATATATAAAGGTAATAATATTTTAAATATCTGTTACAGTTTCTTATGTAGTATTGGTGGGCATTTTTTTTTTAAATTTAAAGATTTGAAGGTCAAAAAAAAACTTTTAAACAGTAGCATATATGTCAAATTAACTTGACACCTTATTCTATCCGAATATAGATACAGAGACACATATTTTGTCATTGCAAGATACATAAATTTTGCACAGTTTTCTGCAAAGCCCTTTTTTGTAATTACTGTGTTTTGCACAGTTATAGAATTTTTGGTTTTATACTATGAAATTAAGCTGAACAAAGTTTCTAGATCTCGATTATTTTTAAAAATGTTCAGTGCTCAAACCAACGAGGGACTTAGAAATGTTCTATCGCCACACCATCCAATGCACTGCAGATTTAAACTGTCCCCAGACATCACTGCCAGATGTCCAGTGGCTGAAGTCCAGACTCGTCTGCCCTTCTCTGGTTAGTACATGCCTGCCTTAGTTCTTCAGAGGTTGTTCCTTTGGTTAGCACTGGAATTGGTGGTCTGGGACTCTCCTCAGCAGAGCGTCTCTGAGTTTTTGCTCACTTCTTTCCAACCCTGACATGTTTTGGCACGGAAATGTGAACGTCCTTGGACTCTCAGGTGTCAGATGGAACCTGTTGGCTTAAATTAAACGCCTCAACTCCCTTGTAACACAGACGTCTGCTGGTGTTAACCTTGTTCATTAATGATTACTGTGTGTCCAAAATTTCGAAACACCAGGTCCCTTGCTCACTCTCGGCATCTCCGTCTCCTTCTGCTCACTTTGTGAGTCGTCCTGAACTTTCCCTTTTTACCGCGGTTCTTTAAAATGTCTTTTCCTGTATGCAGGCCAGTGGGGACTGCGGAAGTTCTAGTGCCGTGTCTTTACTTGAAATCACAGCCGCTCTCTCTCACTCTGGCTCTCTTTGTCTCTGACAACCCTGAAGCTTAAAAAGCAAGCTGTGAAAGCGGCACAGGGTAGAAATAGACTCTTTTGTCTCACTTTGATGGGGTGATGAATATATATCCAAATAAAAAAAGACCCGGCTTTGCTCGCGATAGATGTGGAAGACAGATGCGGTTAAAGGCATTTTGCAAGAATGGCTCTAGGGGAGTATGCTCTTACGATTTCTCACGTTTTGGATGTGAGGAACAGGAAACAAGACCTGACAATCGATGCTCAGCCCTTTTTCTTTCTTCTCCTCTTCACATCTCTCTCTCTCATTGCCTCTTCCAAACCTTCTAGACTGTGGCAGTCTTGAAGAAATGACAATTCTTAAACTTGGACCGGCTTTGATCTGTTTTGTGAAAAGAAAACATCAGGAGCCACTGAAATGGACGCACCGCCAAGACAACCTGACTTTGAAGTGATGGGAGGAAGTAGATGAGCTTTTGAAGACAGTCAGTAATGGATCTCCCTTTCTCTTTCAATTCCTCGTAAAATGGAGATCTCATTAAATTCAAGTAGTTTTGCTCGCTACAGTTTGGGGGAAAACAAGATTAGTTTCCACTTTATTGTCATTGTGCCTAGTACAAGTACAGAAGCAATGAAATGCAGTTAGCATCTAACTGCAAATAGATATATATTATTTAAAAAATGTATAGATTGTAAGTAAGGCTGAAATGGTTCCCTTCTATGGTTTAATAAATACATTGTTTGGTCTGCAGTCTAATTTATAATGATGCAAATATTAAAGTAAAAATAATAAAATAAAAAGACAAAGTAATTGTTTACTCTCATGCTATTCTGTGAAGCAAACAGTGTGATAGCTTATCAGATCAATGAATGAATCAAAAGAATGAATTATTAATTAATCCGATTCTAAAGTTATGACTCAATGAGTTAACAGCTCACCACAAGTTATTTATAGTGGATAAAAATATTATAGAGCCTTTTTGTCCCTTACACAAACCTATCATATTGAGTCCGTAGACTTAGAATTTATATATATATATACTTTTTGTCACTATGAACTGATGTCTAACTGTTCATGTCTGATTTACACTATATAATTCAAAAGTACATTTACAGTACATTGTTTTTAATACTTTTATTCAGTAGAACTTTAAATTGTTCAAAAGTAAAAGACAAATAAAAGCAAAACAATTAATGTTTTTTTTTTTTTTTTGAGCAAGAAAGCATATTAGAATTATTTCTCAGATCATATGACACTAAAGACTGAAGTAATGATGCTGAAAATTCAGGTTTGAATCACAGGAATAAACTACATTTGAAAATATATTACACTGGAGAAAAGTTATTTTAAATTATAATAATATTTTACAATATTACTGTTTTACTGCACATTCTTCAAACAAATTCAGCCTCAGTATCAGAGACTTCTCAGTAACCTCAAACTATAGATGGTGTATATACCATTAAATCCTGACCTTTGTGAATTTTAATGTGTTTTGTTGCAGTGCATGCTTATTAAAGTGTGGTAATGGCCTCCTTGAATATGCATCAAAAATCTAATTAGTATCAGCTGATTCATTTAAATCCGTTATTGATATTAATTGTATAAACATGGAACGGAAACCAAGACAACTGAACAGTGAAGCAAACTGAACCATGAGAAATCTGAACTGTTACACCATTAGCAAGTGACCAGCTTCAGTGAAAATGACATGGAATTTAAATAGACACGGCACAGCGGACAAGTGATAATAAGCTATAAGTGATAAGTGACCATTACAGTGCAAATGGCATGGTGTATAAATAGAGAAGGTGCTGTGAGTTTTAAAACAGCAAAAGGCTACATTAAAATCAACTAACACAAGTTGATATTTAAACAAAGTAAATGTGAGAACTCCATTCAGTCTCCTGAGCAATAACAGCTCAACCTTACAGTGCAAACAAGACACTGTAGAAAAGGAGAAGAGTCATTAAAAAAATAATAAGACGTGTGTGCAAAATAGCAGGAAATACACCTTCTGTGGGAGGTCGAGGGGTTAACCGATAAGTTCGGAGTTGAGAAGGTTGACAGTTGAAGGGAAAACACACTGGTGAGGCCAGCGCCTCTGAAGAACTGCATGTGCTGTACTCTAATTAGTCCTTTGTCCTGGTTCTGGAGAAAAGTAGCCAATAGAGGCTTCGTTATTAGCTTGAATTTCTTTGTTTATAGTCTTTAGAGACTAATCAATTACGTTATTTTGCCTTTAACTTAATTTCAATGTTTAATGGAAGTCTGAAGACTTAAAGGGAGCAACGCACATGCCTTTCCCACCAGAAAAGAAGGAGCAGAGGGATCGAGGGATAAACAAACAAGCAGGAGACAATGCAGGGTTTTCGGAATGATTTGACTGTTTAATGATTAATTAAAACAGTACATATCATGGGAATCAGAAAGTACAGCAAAAACATAGGCTACTACTTAATTCTAAAGGTCATGATGGCAATGTTAAACTAAATTTTTGATATAAAAAATCTTGACCAACATTAACATTAGAATTTATTTATAAAACAAAGAACTGCCTTTAGAGGAATGGTTTATCCAAAAATGAAAGTTTACTCAAGTCATCTGAGATATACATGAGTTTGTTTCTTCATCTAAACAGTTTTGGAAAAATTTGTGAAGTGAAAAACGTCTCTAGGTTACATATGTAACCCTAGTTCCCTGAGAAGGGAACGAGACACCGCGTCCCCTAGGGGTCGCTATTGGGGAACGCTGCAGCGTGACTCGTGTCTGAAGAATGCATAGAAAAACTCCATGAAATGGCCGGCGACAGCGTATGACGTCACTGCGGCGCGCACGTCGCTGCTGGTACGTCACTACCGGGCGACACAGTATAAAGAGTCGCCGAAGTAAACATACAGCCGCTTCACTGTCTGAAGCTTCTCGTCCGAAGCATGGGAAGAAGCCTAGGGGACGCGGTGTCTCGTTCCCTTCTCAGGGAACTAGGGTTACATATGTAACCTAGAGACGTTCCCTTCCGAGGGAACTCTCACCGCGTCCCCTAGGGGTCGCTATTGGGGAACGGTATACCAACGTCTCCATGCTGAGGGGAGTGCATAGTAGCGAGCACTAAGTGTAAATTCTGTGAAGAATTATCCCTATAGGACGAGGTGACAGCTGTCAGAACGTAACCTCCCCGGCCAAAGCCTGAACTGTTACTCACTTACCTGAATGGGTCAAAGGACCCAGAGCACAGCTCAGGTTGGAATCGGAGATTCCTTCGGAGGAACGGCTAAGTTAATACTTAGACTTAATTAGAACAGGAACTGCCAGTACTACCGAGTCTAGTTCCCTCAGTGAACTGACTCAGAAATAGCGACTAACAGGCCTGTCCCAAGACAGAGACCGTTCTAGCAGGGGTTATCCTCAGATAACGCACCCTGGATAACAGATGGTCAGGAGATATCTGAGGTGATATCGAGTGAAGTTGGGCCCAGGGAGACCGGGGTTTTAAACCAACTCAAAAAATGGGAACGAGTACCGCGTAACCCATACCGTATAGGATTTTAGAAAGAAACCAAAAACTTGGTGGGAACTTACCACTTATGTGGATTTTAGGAAGTGCACAAAGATCCCGTGCGCACTTACCACTATTGTGGACTTCAGAAAGTGCCCAGGGTTTAGCGTGGGACACTTATATTAAAGCTCCATATTTGTCATAGGATGACAAGAATTAAAATAGGGGAGGAACCCTCCCTGATTAGAGAGGGGAGCAATGCTACACCCCAATCAGGACAGACAGTCCGCAAACTGTTAGTCGACCGATGAAATCATGGAGCTACTGACCATCATGATAGTGGACGCAGACAGCGGACAGACCCCTAACCCCGACTTGCAGGGAGGAACATCCGTCCTTAAAAAGGGCAATGCTCTGAAGGGACCCTTTAGTGTAAAGGGGAGCATACTAGACCCAGTCCACATGGATGCCTACTAGGAGAAGGTGGTGCTCAGGAATTACCCTTCCTCGGAAGGGGAGCATACTCATCCCACTAGGAGCCGTGCTCAAATCATAAAGCCTGAAGGGGAGGAGACACTCGACCCGGAAGTCAGGCGCAGACAGGCTCCTAACCCTGATTAACAGAGAGGAAAACCCGCCTGCCAGGAGGCAGCGCTCGGATTTTACCCTTCCTCAGAAGGGGAGCTTACTCCTCCTGCCAGGAGCAGCGCTCGAGAGGAACCCTTTCTCAAAAGGGGAGCAATCATACCTGACTCAGGAAGCCTGATGACAGATTCTACCCAAACAGAGGGGAATTTGTCCACACGACAGTGGTGCTACTGACGAACCTTGAATTAAGGTGAGCTGCTGTCGTTGAAGAGCTCTGAGAGGACCCTTTCCGCGGAAAGGGGAGCTACTAAAGTTACTTCAAGTTCCTGAGAAGGGAGCTCCTGGAAAGTCATGGTGACAGACTCCTAACCCTGAAGGCCAGGGAGGAACGCCCGTCCTGACGAGGGGCGCTCATAGGGGACCCTTTCCTCGGAAAGGGGAGAGCCCAGCTCGTGCGTGAGGCCTGAAGAGTGAGAATCAGCCTGGACAAGAAGGACAGGCCCCTAACCCAGATGAACCGGGAGGAGAACCTGGCTCTGTCAGCGAGAAACAGTACTCTAAATAAACCCCTTCCGCAGAAAGGGGAGTACTACCTCGGTTGAATCGACCCTGCCCTCGGGCTAACGGGGATCGACAGACCCCAGTCTAGGTGGACTTATGTTCCTGTCTCAACGGGACATAAATCCCCCGGAGCAGGAACTTATGAGGATAGACTCCTAACCCTGAAGGCCAGGGAGGAACGCCCATCCCGCCGAGGGGGCGCTCGTTACTGACCCTTCCCTTGGGAAGGGGAGAGCCCAGCTCGAGTGTGAGCCTGAAGAGTGAGAATCAGCCTGGACAAGAGGGACAGGCTCCTAACCCAGATGAACCGGGGAGAAAACCTGGCTTGTCCGTGAGAAGCGGTACTCTGAATAAACCCTTTCCGCGGAAAGGGGAGTACTACTTTAGTTACTGGAGAACTGAGAAATTGCTCCTCGGAGACAAAACTCAGGAGGTGCTGGAAAGAACCTTCGGCTGATAAGATCACTTCACAGGATCTAAAGTCCACTGAGAGAGTCTGGAAGAGGGATTCTCAGAAAAAAGGCCTGCAAAGGACAAATGTTAAACATGCCAAGGGCAATCCTAAGAAGGAAACTTAGGGAGCTTACCTTGAAGAGGACCTAAGTCCTATGTCTAACATATGCTGAGAGGGTGGTTTACCGCACGACCTGTGGCGTGGATAGGACGAACACTGCCATAACCATAACCCGTAGGATCAGAGGGGGAGCATCCGCCGTGAACTCATGTTTTTCTCTGAAAAAAGCAAAAACACAACACACAGGCCTGAGACAGTATTACGTTCCTTTTCTTTATTAAAAGAAAAATATGGATCGTACTCACCCATGAGTGACCTGCATTTAACTCCAACTTAAACAAAACATGTTTAAGGAGTTAAAATCCAGACCATCGGTTAATGGAGGTTCTTATAAGAACCGCTGCGTGCAGGGAGCTCATGTTGTAGGGCTCGGACCTGGGCCTTCATGGAGTGAAGGACTCAAAGGCAGTGATCTACCTAGCCCAAATCACGTAAATCCAGAAAAGCCAAAGCCTGGAAAAAACTAACAGATCAGTGAAAGACCTCCGGTTAGTCCTCCTGAAAACAGCCCAAACCAGCAGAGTGGGCTGTCTATTTAAACCCTAGCAGGGGAGACAGCACCATCTAGGCAAGAGCTTAAAAGAACTACTTTTATGTTTCTAAACAAAAAGTAATCAGTAAGCCCACACACAGATATCCGCAGATATCTGTATGTGTAGGAAGGACTACCAGAGGTAAAAACTGACTGAAAGCCTCCAGCCCTAAAGTAGGAAGAGTTAACATACAGCTAGCCTCAGACAGCTGCAGTTAATAAGACTGTTCTGCCATGATCTGCATAATCATGGTCGAACTAGTCTAGGAAAATCTCTCCCCTTTATATGTACACACATACGCATATATAACATGCATATGTATATACATATACATGCACATACATATTTTATGGCAGTAAATTAACTCCACAATCGCGACGCGCAGCACATATTCGGCTCCCGCGGGAGCTAAACAAACTCCGCCCAGACGCCAAATTCCCTCGGGAATAAAACGAGCAAGGAGCCGCTGGCGACGCCGCGAATGCGTCTGTTAATGCCGCGAGAGGCAAACACACTCATGCAAAATGAGGAACAGAGAAACTCACCTCCCTCCTTTGCGTACTGCATTTTCGCAATAAGCCCATTAGTCCCTCGGGAGCTGAACGAGCTGTAATTTACCACACCCACGTAGCAGAGAGTCGTAGCAAGTGGGTATGAGAGCGTGCCTCTCGTTACAAACAAGCAATGAATGCACCGATCGCATTCTACTCTCTCAAGAGGTAATCTTGCTTGCGTTCTCCCCTCACAGCTCGGGCGGTGTGAAAGTGCGGGTATCAGATTACCACACACGTCACAAGCAGGCCTCCGGTGAGAGAATATGCACTCCTAGACAAAGAGAATGCTGAAGACAGCGAAGAGGCTGTATGTTTACTTCGGCGACTCTTTATACTGTGTCGCCCGGTAGTGACGTACCAGCAGCGACGTGCGCGCCGCAGTGACGTCATACGCTGTCGCCGGCCATTTCATGGAGTTTTTCTATGCATTCTTCAGACACGAGTCACGCTGCAGCGTTCCCCAATAGCGACCCCTAGGGGACGCGGTGAGAGTTCCCTCGGAAGGGAACTGCATGTCTGTGAGAAGAAAAAAAAAAAGGTCATGAAGGTGTTTTTACTTTAAACCATCGCTTCTGGCCAAAATATGAGTGTATAATCCATAATAACACTTCCTGCTGTGAAAAAGTCAATACTCTCATATCACATCAAAAATTACAACAGTTTTGGACTGTTTGGGCTTTTAAACTGTGCTTGATCTGTGCATATTTCTCTCCTGATTCAGACCAACCAACGCTATCTCACGACCAGTTCCTACGTATTTTATGTGGTGGCTAATTCGTACAACTTAATTCGTGCAATTCTATAAGATTTGCCTAGAACTTGTAAAATATGTACGATTTGGCCAAAAACGTATGAATTCGTATGAGTGAGGTCGTACGAATTTGTACAAATTAGCCACCTTGTAAAATATGTACGATTTGCCATGAGATCAGGCTGGACCATACCAATTTTCTACTCAAGAAAGGGTTATTATGGATACAGGACTCATATTTTATGAATGAATGAATGAATGATGCATTTGTATAGCGCTTTCATTGTGTATTTCCGTACACCCAAAGCGCTTTACAATCATATGGGGGATCTCTCTTCAACCACCACCAGTGTGCAGCATCCACTTGGATGATGCGACGACAGCCACAGTACAACGGCGCCAGTGCTCTCACCAATTAGGAGGCCATGATTGACTAGGGCCAGTGGAGGGAATTTGGTCAGGACACCGGGGTTACACCCCTACTCTTTACGAGTAGTGCCATGGGATTTTTTTGTGACCACAGAGAGTCAGGACCTCAGTTTAACATATCATCCGAAGGACAGTGCTTTTTACAGTATAGTGTCCCCGTCACTATACTGGGGCATTAGGACCCACATAGACCACAGGGAGCACCCCCTACTGGCCTCACTAACACCTCTTCCAACAGCAACCTAGTTTTCCCAGGAGGTCTCCCATCCAGGTACTGACCAGGCTCAGCCCTGCTTAGCTTCAGTGAGCAACCGATCTTGGGCTGCAGGGTGATATGGCTGTGGCCAGAAGGAATGGCTTGAAGTTAAAAATGTCTTGATATTTTACTTATAACAAACATGCAGCTTTTTACTTCACAAGATATTCATTGATGGACTGGAGATTGTGTAGATTATTGTGATTTTTTTTTATCAGCTGTTTGGACTCTCATTCTGACGACACCCATTCACTGCAGAGGATCCACTGGTGAGCAAGTGATGTGATGCTAAATTTTTCCAAATCTTTTCTGATGGAGAAACAAGCTCATCTGCATCTTGGATGAAATGATTGTGAATACATTTTTAGAAAATGCTCATTTTTTGTGGGTGAAAAATTACATTTAACTGAAAACAGTTTAAAGGGGTCCTATTATGCTTTTTTACTTTTTGAATTTTAGTCAGTGTGTGGTGTGTATGTTTGGGCATAAAAAAGATCTACAAAGTTACAAAGTCCTACTCCAAAGAGAGGTATTTAGTTTGCAAAAAATCCCTTTTCAAGAACTACAACGAATGGCTTCTTTGGACTACAGCGTTTGTTTTCCGGATGCTATGATGTCACAACGTGGCCCATTAGAATATCATTCAAATAAATCCCGCCTACAGAAATTCAAATCGTTGGTGTGTGTGGAGGGACGAGGTGGGGGATTAGCCTAACTTTAGTGATGTAGTATGGACAGCCGCTTCTGGGATGCTTCAGCGAGCCGCAGGGCGGCTGGTATAAATGCAAGCATTGACTAAAGTGGCTGCGAACTGCTCCGGTCGGCATGTCGTTGACGTGTGTGATATAGAGGGTCAAATAATAAAAGCCTCCTGTTGTGAACTGAGGTGTTTTTGTAAGAAAAATATACATATTTACAATGTAAGAATCACTTTAATCTAGCTTGCACAGTTGTACATGGAACTTGCTGCTTTTGGAAGGGGCGTGGCAGGACTGAAATGCCATCTAAGCCGTTCGCCAATCGCAATGCAGTGGTACTGCTAACCAATCACAACACATTTCGTTTTTCGGAAGGCGGGCCTTCATCAAACCCGGAACTAATCGAGCCATTTGTGTCAGGCTGGGGAGAAAGCTATTGTAATAATGTAAATTATGTAAAAAATAATGCATTTTTCGAACCACCAAGCATGAGAGCATGTTCTTGTACACCCCCAAAATAAAATAAAGACTTTGTAAACGAGCATAATAGGGCCCCTTTAATTAGAAGGACTTTTGCTCTTTAAAAGTAAAAATATTTAATGACAACATTACATATGGACTGTATGTTATGTACCACATTCTACAAAGTGACCACATTTTTACACTGAATAGTATCATTTATTTACTCAAATAATGTCTGTTGCAATAACAGAAAATACATGACATGTTTGTCACAGCATACAAGGAGGCAGAGACGGAGGTAAGTATAAAATGTAAAAGGTAAGTTTGACAGGTTGGTAAGTATATTGAAGCAGGTATTGAGGTGAGTATTCTTATCTGAGAAGTTCCAGAGTTCGTGTAAGTAGATCCAACGGGATAAACAGGTAAGCATGGAGTCCAAGACAGTCAAAGAGAGAGTGCGATCGCAGGGATGTGATCTGTAGATCAGACAACGAGGAATGAACCAGTCTGGGTATATATAGGGGAGAGGTAAGTGGAATCAGGTGTGTAATCAGAAGTCAGGTGACTGTGACTGTGTGTGTGTCTTCAGTGGGCGTGGCTGGTGGATCTGGCTGTGGTAGAACTCTGACATTACCCCCTCCTCCAGGGGCGGCTCCCAACGCCCCTCTCCGACGTCGAGGGCGACCTCGACCACGAGGGGCAGGACACTCTGGGTGGCTCTGATGGAAGTCTGTCAGAAGTTGGGGATCGAGGATATCTTCTCTGGCCACCCAGGATCTTTCCTCAGGTCCGTACCCCTCCCAGTCGATAAGGTATTCTAGATGACTCCCCCGACGTCGGGAATCCAGGATCTCTCTTATGGTGTAGATTGAGGGTTGATCCAGGATCACGAGAGGAGGGGTCTCAGCTTCAGCTCCAGGGTCATCTGTGGCAGAGGGAAAGTAGGGTTTAAGGAGTGAAACATGGAATGTTGGATGAATTCTGTACCTGGGCGGGAGCTGAAGCTGATATGTCACTTCATTGATCTGCCTCAGGACCTTGAATGGACCAATGTAGCGGGGACTCAGCTTCCGGCAAGGTAACCTCAGCCTGATGTCTCTAGTAGATAACCACACCTTGTCTCCAGGTTGGTATAATGGAGTGGGTCTTCTACGAGCATCGGCAAATTCCTTGTGGCGTCTGATGGCTCGTTGGAGGTGGCGGTGAGCTGAGTCCCACACGCTCTCGCTCTCGCTCTCTCGGAACCAGTAGTCAACAGCTGGAACATTCGTGGGTTCCTCCGTCCAGGGGAACAGCGGAGGCTGAAAACCGAGTATGCACTGGAAGGGGGTTAATCCGGTGGTGTCCTGACGTAGGGAGTTCTGTGCATACTCGGCCCACGGGAGGAACCTGCTCCAGCTGTGTTGATCTGTGGAACAGTATGACCGTAGGTAACGTCCAAGCTCTTGGATCTTTCTCTCAGTCTGGCCGTTGGTTTGAGGGTGGTATCCTGAGGAGAGATTAACAGAAACACCAAGTGACTTGAAAAATGACTTCCAGACGTGGGAAATGAATTGTGGACCCCGGTCCGACACAATCTCCTCGGGGAGACCAAAGTGACGGAATATGTGCTGGAAGAGTAATTCGGCGGTATTCATAGCCGTGGGTAAGCCTGCCAAGGGGATGAACTTCGATCCACTACTACCAGCACGCAGGTGTTACCTTCAGAGTTAGGGAGGTCCATCACAAAATCTACCCCGAGGTGGGACCAGGGTCTCTGCGGGATGGGTAGTGGCACCAGCTTTCCTTTGGGCAGATGACGAGGAGTGTTAGAGGTGGCACAGACTGAGCAACTTTGGACGTACCTGATGACATATCTTCATACTGGACCACCAGTAACGA
Source organism: Garra rufa (assembly GCF_049309525.1). Lineage (NCBI taxonomy): Eukaryota > Metazoa > Chordata > Actinopteri > Cypriniformes > Cyprinidae > Garra > Garra rufa. Next base: position 6,476,829 of record NC_133372.1, on the reverse strand, counting down.
GATTGGATGAGCGAGAGGGTCCGTCTGCTATCTGGGTGTCCAGAGCCTGGAGATTGATGAACTGTGTCCAGAAGGTGTTGACGTTGGGAGCTGGGTACATAGATTTTACCTTCTGGACATTCCAGCGGAGCAGGCTCTTGGAAAGTGGCTTCTTGGATCCAGGTGTCAATATCCCACTGGATGGGGCTAACAATGAGGTTGGTGGGGATTATGTTCTCTGGTTCGATAGCTGCATCGTTGGAGAATTGTCTGGATAAAGCATCGGCAGGTATGTTCTTGGATCCGGGACGGTAGGTAATCTTGAATTGAAAACGGGTGAAGAATAATGCCCATTTGGCTTGACGGGGGTTGAGTCGTTTGGCTTCTCGAAGGTACTGGAGGTTCTTATGATCAGTGATGATTGTAAATGGATGGTTAGCCCCTTCCAGCCAATGACGCCACTCTTCCAAGGCGAGTTTGATGGCGAGTAACTCACGATTGCCTACGTCATAATTTTGCTCCGCCAGAGACAGTTTCTTGGAGTAGTAGGCACAGGGATGGAGGAGAGTGGAGTCACCAGCTGCTTGAGACAGCACTGCTCCGACGCCGATGGTGGATGCATCTACCTCAACTACAAATGGCAAATCAGGGTTGGGATGATGTAGGAGAGGAGCAGTGCTGAAGATCTTCTTGAGCTGTTGGAAGGCTTCGTGGGCAGAGCTGGTCCAGACCAGGTGTTTAGGTCGACCACGTAGGAGGGAGGTCAGAGGTGCAGTGATGATGCTGTAATCCTTGATGAACCTGCGGTAGAAGTTGGAAAATCCAAGGAATCGTTGAAGTTCTTTGACCATACTGGGTTTGGGCCATTTCTGGATGGACTGCACCTTGTCCTGGTTCATTTGCACACCCTCGGGACTGATGTTGTAACCCAGGAACTGAACGCTAGTCTGGTGGAACTCACACTTCTCAAGCTTGAGGTATAACTGATGTTGACGTAGGACTTGAAGGACCTGACGGACATGCTGGCGATGTTCGGCCTGGTTCCGGGAATAAATCAAAATGTCATCAATATAGACTACCACAAATTTATGCAAGAATTCCCGGAACACCTCGTTCATAAACATTTGGAAGACTGAGGGACAAACCATATGGCATAACCAAGTATTCGTAGTGGCCAGTAGGTGTTATAAATGCTGTCCCTCATGAATACGAACAAGGTTATATGCACTCCGCAGGTCCAGCTTGGAGAAAATGTGAGCCCCACGGAGTTCCTCGAGGGTGGCAGGAACGAGTGGAAGAGGGTATGGTTGTTGAATTATCTGAGAGTTAAGCAGACGATAATCAATACAGGGACGGAGACCTCCATCCTTCTTACCCACGAAGAAGAAGCTTGAAGCAGCTGGTGAGGTGGATTGACGGATGAATCCTTGCTTCAATGCTTCCTGGATGTACTCCTCCATCGCCTGGCGCTCCGGGTTGGACAATGGGTAGATGCGTCCTTTAGGTAATTGAGCCCCAGGTAGCAGGTCGATGGCACAGTCCCATGGCCGGTGGGGAGGAAGATGGGTGGCAGCTTGCTTGCTGAATACATCCTCGTAATCCATATACTCCGCTGGGATTTCCACCTTGCTCACCGTCTCAGGGCTTTCAATCTTGGTAGATGTGAGGGTCAAAGGAGCAGAAACTGGAGAAGGTAATCGGGTAAAACAATTCTTCAGGCAATGTTTACTCCACCCGATGATGTCACAGGGGTCCCAGAAGAGTTCTGGATGGTGACGATGGAGCCATGGACGTCCTAGAATGATGTCAACAGTAGAATTCTCCAGTACCAGAAACTTGATCCGTTCTTGGTGAAATAATCCAACTTGAAGTGTGATAAATGGTGATGAATACCGAATCCGCCCACGTCCGAGTGGTTTTCCTTGGATGGTCTTGACGGAAAGTTCAGGACTATGGAGGTGACGTTGCAGAAGAAGGAGGTCTATGCATTCTTGTGAGATGAAGTTTCCAGATGAGCCTGAGTCGAGTAGGGCAGAGACACAGAGATCTTGTTCAGCAGTATGAAGTGTAACAGGTATGAGAGTCAGATGAGCAGTTTCAATGTCAGATTGTATAGTACTCACCACTGGACGTGGGGGTCTGACGGGACAGGTTCGAAGAAGATGACCAGCTTTCCCACAGTATAAGCAGAGTTTGTCCTTGATTCGACGTTGGCGTTCCGACCATGACAGTTGTGTGGAGTCAATTTGCATAGGTTCTGGTACTGGAGAGCAAGCTGCCACCATAGCGGGCTGAGGAGCGGTTTCAAATGGCTGGCAGGCGGCTAGACGCTGGGATACCCGTGTTGCTCGTTGAAGAAAGGTTTCCAACCCGATGTTATCATCATAGATGGCCATGGCAGCGCGGATGTCTGGGTGGAGACCGTGCCGATAGGCACCCAGCAGCGAGGTTTCATTCCAGCCACTAGCCGCCGCCAGCGTTTGGAACTGAAGGGTGTATTCGTGGATGGATGATGAGCCTTGTCGTAGTCGAAACAGTTGATCAGAAACGGTGAGTACATCTGTAGTTGTACTGAAAACCTCAGAGAAATGACATGTAAATTGCTCAAAGGATTGTATTGTAGGAGTTTCGGCCTTCCATATTGATTTCGCCCATTGCAGGGCTTTTCCGGTAAGTAGAGAAATGAGAAATGCTACCTTTGACCCTTCCGTAGTGAATTGCTGTGGTTGCATCTTGATAAACAGTTGGACCTGAAGCAGGAAACCGCTACACTCAGCCGCTTCTCCCGAAAACGTGTTTGGTAATGCCATGGGACTTCCTGAGGCAGATGGCGGCGCGGGAGATGGTGTTAGCGCCGCTTTGAAGGCCTTGATGAGTTCCGCGAGTTGATCTGGTGCAGGTGTTTCCTCGTTGTCCATTATGTTGTAGGTCTGATCTTCTGTCACAGCATACAAGGAGGCAGAGACGGAGGTAAGTATAAAATGTAAAAGGTAAGTTTATTGACAGGTTGGTAAGTACATTGAAGCAGGTATTGAGGTGAGTATTCTTATCTGAGAAGTTCCAGAGTTCGTGTAAGTAGATCCAACGGGATAAACAGGTAAACATGGAGTCCAAGACAGTCAAAGAGAGAGTGCGATCGCAGGGATGTGATCTGTAGATCAGACAACGAGGGATGAACCAGTCCGGGAATATACTGTATAGGGGAGAGGTAAGTGGAATCAGGTGTGTAATCAGAAGTCAGGTGACTGTGACCGTGTGTGTGTGTGTCTTCAGTGGGCGTGGCTGGTGGATCTGGCTGTGGTAGAACTCTGACAATGTTCTAGACTTATTCTGGTGTTGCTAAAATAATAATAATGGGTTTCATCTTATTTAAAGATCAGTTTATGTGTAACAGATATAAATGTAAAATAGTTATTTGATAAGCAGCTGATGCATTTCCTGCAGTGGTATTTGAAAAGCAATTGCTTTCAGGAGGATTATGCTTTACTTATGGTGTGTTGCTAATATCCGTCCGTGGCTCTATCAAAGACAGGAAATTTACCCTGGGCCATCTTTATTTTTGCTTTCATGAGGTCTTTTCCCTCTAATTACTGTTTAGAGGTTCTCCCTTATGTGTTCAAGTGTGTGTGTGTGTGTGTGTGTGTGTGTGTGTGTGTGAAGTTATGAATGCAATGTGCCAAATAGACTGTCTGTACAGAATAATTATATATATATACACACACACACACACACACACACACACACACACAGTATTGTGACAATTTGGACTCAGTTCTGATGAAGTAATATATCAGGCAAGATATACAGATTATTAGTAAGCCTCCAGTCCTCACACAACATTTGTTTGATGCATGATTCAGTAAAGAAGAGCAATTTATGGATCCATAATCTATGCATTCTTACATTTCTGCTCGGCTGGTGGGAGAGAATTTTCCCCCAGAATCAAATCACTCGGGGTACTTGTCTATAAACACCATCCCTCATTTTCATGCGGTTGTTTGTTTTTATTTGATTTCCCCTGGCTTCCTTTGTTGTCCAAAGTGTAAAGAGAAATGTAAGTGAATATCTAATGTACGATTTAATGAGCTCGTGTTTTTGCAGTGCGGAGTAACCAAATTAAAAGAATAGGTCAACCAAAAATTTAAATTCTGTCATCATTTACTCATCCTCATGCGATTCCAAACCCGTATGATTTTCTTTCTTCTGTGGAACAAAAAAATACTAAATGAGAAAAAAGAAATGTTATACAGCTCTTTTCCATAAAATGAAAGTGAATCATAAAAACGATAGTTCACACAAAAATGGAAAAGTCTGCTATCATTTACTTACCTTTAAGTTTTCAAAACCTGTGTGAGTTTCTTTCTTCTGTGGAACATAAAAGAAGGTTTTTAAAATTTAAATAACTTTTAATAATAGAAAAAAAAAGATTATTGAAGTTAATTGGGACTGTCCATCAACTGTTTGGTTAATATCAAAATATATTCATTTGTGTAGAAAAAAATCAAAGATATACAGATTTGGAACAGCCATATAGCAATGTGTGAGGAGAATAAATGTGTATAACACTTATTGGGTGGCTCTTAACAGCACTTGTTTCCATTCATGTTCATTTTACACTCCCAGAAAAAAGGTACAAAAATGTCACTGGGGTGGTGCGCTTTTAAAACATATTTAGGAACTAATATGTATCATTTAGGGGCAAATAAGATGCAAAGTATCTAATGTACCTTTTAGCTCCTGTAACTTAGGTTATCACACTAGTAACAGCTTTGTACCTTTTTTTCTGAGAGTATATGAAAAAGCAGCCAAAATATTCTACAGAAATTCACTGTTTGTGGAACAGGGAACAGGAAATGCAGTGGATTTGTTTGGAGACAACAAATTTGAACATATGCTAGCGGAAACTTATTTACAATCTCCTCATGGATGTCATCCGGCATCATTAGCATATCATCCACTGACCAGAACAGATTCATCATGAACTTAACGAACTGACGGAAATATCTTCCACGGATTAAGCAGCATAATGAAAATCAGTAATTTCAGCAAAGACGATCTGTGAGGATACTTTCCCTTTTCTAGCGCAGATATCTCGCTCCTCTCTTTCTCCCGTCCTTGTAAAGCACAGCTCTGACACTAAGCCCCCATAGCTGGAGATCAGTGCTGTGTGCAAATCCCCTCGCTTGTCAGCCAACGAGCGTCTGGGGGGGTCCGTTCACACCCCACCCTCGCTCTCCACCCACACCATTGAAGATCTCCAAAAGCAGAAGATAATCACTGCGCCCGTCACATTTGCATCGGCAGATGCTGCAGTCAGTAATAATTTAAAACTCAAATTCGATCTCCCAGCAGCTGATTGAGAGAGTAGGACCTTATCAGTGGTGGCGCACCGGTGCCGTGTCAGGCTCCGTCTGTCAAGAGGTGGAGAGGATGCATGAGGAAATATGCATGCTTCTTTTCAGAGTGTTTGGTATCATATGTGGCCTCAGGTGTGCAAGCTGGCTGGAATCTCCTAAACCCTGTAAAACCATAAATCTGTGCTTCTGAGATGACAGTTGATGTTTGGACTTGGATACTTGTTGTTAACGTCTTCTCATTTTAGGTTAGTGGATGAATTTGATCCTGATATTTGCTTCAGGACCCAGATTTTGCATCAGACATCAAGTGGTAAACCAACACAGTAACAGAGTTGTGAATCATACATAAGTGAGGCAAAGTTGTCCAGAAAATCAAACATTACATTTTTACATATCATATGCTATATATTTTTTTCAAAATATATATAGCCTATATATGTTTTCATAATTTTTCTTGTAATGTTTTCATGCTTTTGGCAGCCATTAACTCCTTGCATTCTTGTTCTTAAATTGCTCTTATAGGGTTCAATCATCTTTCATTAAGTTAGCAGCTGGAAACAGGTGGAAACAATTAACCCATACTGTATCTGATTTGATACATTTCTAAGGCATCTAAATCATCAACATGATCAAAACATTGTTGAAAAAACTGTTGCAGACAATCTACTACATGCCATCTGTCATCTGATAGTTTATATGTTTTTAGCAATTAAAAGGTCATTTTAGTGTAATTGTAAAAAATGTCCACCTTCAGGTCATGGTTCACATGTCTTTTTACTCTAAAATCTTTACTGATTTTTATAAGGAAAATGCAAGAACTTTGGATTTCTTGTTTATTTATACACATCGTAATGTTCTACATTATCCAACTTAAAAAAAAAACATGTTAAAATGTGATACATTAGGCTTTTGAAGTTCCCTTTCGAAGGGAACTCTCACTGCGTCCTCTAGAGGGCGCTTTGGGGAATGCTGCAGCATGACTCGTGTCTGAAGAATACATAGAAAAACTACATGAAATGGCCGGCGACAGCGTATGATGTCACTGCGGCGTACACGTCGCTGCCGCTGCATCACTACCGGGCGACCATAACATAAAAGAGGCGCCCGTGCTACACAAAACATCTTCGCTGTCTTCAGCTTCTCTTTGTCTAGGAGTGCATGTATTCTCTCATCGGAGACCTGCGTGTGACGTGTGTGGTAATTTGATACCCGCACTTTCACACTACCCGAACTATGAGGGGATAAGGCAAGCAATATTAGCTCTTGAGAGAGTAGAATGCAATCGGTGCATTCATTGCTTGGTTTTACGAGAGGCACGCTCTCATACCCACTTGCACGACTCTCAGCTACGTGAGTGTGGTAAATTTCAGCACGTTCAGCTCCCGAGGGAACTAATGGGCTTATGGCGAAAACCCATTCGCAAAGGAGGGAGGTGAGTTTCTCTGTTCCTCATTTTGCATGAGTGTGTTTGCCTCTCGCGGCATTAACAAACGCATTCGCGGCGTCGTCAGCGGCTCCTTGCTTGCCTTATTCCTGAGGGAATTTGGCGCCTGGGCGGAGTATGTTTAGCTCCAGCGGGAGCCGAATATGTGCTGCGTGTCGCAATTGTGGAGTTAATTTACCGGCAAAAAAAAAAAAAATGGGGGATTTCCTGGGACTAGTTCAGCCATGATTATGGCAGAACAGTCTTACTAACTGCAGCTGTCTGAGGCTAGCTGTGTGTTAATTCTTCCCCCTTTAGGGTCTGGAAGCTTTCGGTCAGTTTTTCACCTTGGTTGGTCCTTCCTACACACAAATACCTGAGGATGTCTGTGTGTTGGTTTTCTGAATGCTCCCCTTTGGGGGCTGTTTTTAAAAGGACTAACCAGAGGTCTTTCACTGATCTGTTAGTTTTCCAGGCTCATTGGCCTTTCTGGATTTATGTGGCTATGGACTAGGTAGATCACTGCCTTTAAGTCCTTCATTCCATGAAGGCCCAGGCCAGATTTTAACTCCTTAAACAGGGTTTGTTTAAGTTAGAGTTAAATGCAGGTCACTTTGGGTGAGTATGATCCATCTTTCTTTTAACAAAAGAAAAAGGAACTTCATACTGTCTCAGGCCTGTGTGTTGTGTTTTTGCTTCTCAGAGAAAAATGACAAGTCTACGGCGGATGCTCCCCCTCTGATCCTACGGATTATGGTTACGGCAGTGTTCGTCCTCTCCACGCCACAGGCTGTGCGGTAAACCACCCTTACAGCATATGTTAGAAATAGGACGTATGTCCTCTTCAAGGTAAGCTTCCTAAGTTTCTTTCTTAGGATTGCCCTTGGCATGTTTAACGCTGTCCTTTGCAGGCCTGTTCTGAGAATCCCTCTAACCTGCTCCGGGGAATTTATATCCCGTTGAGGCAGGAACATAAATCCACCTGGACGGGGGTATGTCGATCCCCCTGTTAGCTTAAAAAAAAAACGAAGGCAGGGTCGGTTCGACAGAGGTAGTACTCCCCTTTCTGCGGAAAGGGTTTATTCAGAGTACCGTTTCTCGTTGACAGAGCCAGGTTTTCCTCCCGGTTCATCTGGGTTAAGGCCTGTCCTTCTTGTCCAGGCTGATTCTCACTCTTCAGGCCTCACGCACGAGCTGGGCTCTCCCCTTTCCGAGGAAAGGGTCCCCAATGAGCGCCCCCTCGCCAGGACGGGCGTTCCTCCCTGGCCTTCAGGGTTAGGAGTTTGTCCTCATGACTTACAAGATGTTATTCTGGATCTGTTTTGTGTGTTGTGTTTATTCCTTAGGAAGGAATATTTATAATTCAACGAAGCACCCCTCCCTCCGGTCGTATGGTGGTGTTTGTCTTCCAACACTTCGATCCAGAAGGGACAGCCTACAGAACAGGTTTCCCCCCTTTCAGTGGTTAAACGTGGGGGTTTTTCCCTTCACCTAGGTAAGCGTCTTAAAAATACATTTTAAGATTGCCCTAGCATGTTTAACTCTGTTGCAGATAGCCTGTGTACGAGAATCCCCTTCGTGTCCTCTCCTAAGTGAACTACAGGATTCCGTTGGACCCTGTTTAGGTAACCCAGAGGAAACTTCCTCTTTTAGCCTCTGGTTTCCATGGAGACAGAGCTTCTCTAACCTGTTGAGATAGGAGTTTGCTTGAATAGGAGTGCTGGCAGGCCACCCCCCCCTTTTTTACAATACGCCTGAGGGCGGGGGAAGTGCTCGCTGCAGACTCGGAACAACTAAAGGATGCTCCCTTTTCTGCGGAAAAGTTTAAATTGAGCACCACCTGGTGACCACTTTCCAATTTTGGGTTATGATTCCAGTTTACTTATGTGAACGCTCCCCTTTCTGCTGAAAGGGTTTTACTGAGCGTCACTCTGTGACTCATCTCAAGCCACCTCATTCTAGCCTGAGGGCCGGGGTAATGCTTGATGTAGAATCTACACCCAGGTTGACGGATGCCTCCCTCTCTGTGGAAGGGCTTGAGCATCTTTTGGTGTTAAAACACCTCAGAAAGCTGGCACCTTAGGGTTGATTCTCGCTCCTCAGGCCTCATTTCACTTCCCTTTCCGAAGAAAGGTTTTACAAAGTGTCAAATCATAGGATGGTTTTTTCCCCTGGTCTCAGGGCTAGGAAGCTGTCCTCATGGTTTAATTCTGGAGTGAAGCCAGAATTCTATAAGGCACCCAGTGCTCCCCTTTCTGAGGAAAGGGTCCTTTAGAGCATAAGAACTCGCGTTCCTCCCTGTGCGCAGGGTTTTGGAACCGACCTTATAGCTCCCCTGCTGTCTAGGGTTCCCTTCAGAGCACCATCCCAGGACGGAAAGTCTTCCTCCCTTCTTAGGGTGGGAGTCTACCCTGGGTAGACTATTGAGAGTTACTGACCTTCTACAAGGACGTTGGCGTGCCCCCTTTCTCAAGGGTTCACTAAATAAGAGCACCACTCCTTGGTGGCCAAGTTTTCCTCCCTGTGCTTCAGGGTTAGGAGCTTGACCTTCATACATCAGGTTTTTACTCTCCAGCCTTGTATTCTGGATGTATGCTCCCCTCTACGAAGGGTAACAGTGAAAGCATTCACTCCTGCTGGGTTACGCAGCTCCCCTTCTTTGGAAGGGTCCTCTATGAGCGCCAACCCACCTTTGTGAGATTGCCGGACCTTTATACAGGTCGTGTGGAACGGGCTGTGCACGCTCCCCCTTCTCATTAAGGGTTCCCTGAGAGCAGTGCCCCCTTCTGGAGAGCGATCCTCCCTGTGGATCAGGGTTAGGAATTTGTCCTCTACTATCGTCCACTATTACAGGATGGTCTCAGCTCCATGTTTATCTCTGTTGACAGATAGCTTGCGAGCTTCTGTCCAGAGTAGGGTGCAGCATGGCAATCCCCTCATCGTAAGGGTTATCCCCTTCTTCCGTCTCTTTAGATGGCATGGAGCTGGTAGTGAAACCCCCTGGGAAAACACTCTCCTTAAATCCGATTATTTCGGTAAGTGTCCCACGCTACGCCAGGGCATCTTTCATAAAATCTACAAGTGTGGTAAGTGCACATACACCTGGGGCACTTCTATAAAATCCACATGTGTGGTAAGTTCCCACCAAGTCTTGGGTTCTTCCTTAAACCCTTTATGGTATGGGTCACGCGTCTCACCTCGTTCCCATTTATTGGAGTTGGCCTACAACCCCAGTCCCCTGGGTTCAACTCTTTAGATATCACTGTTGATGTCTACCGACCATCCACTATCAGGGCGTACCACTACTAGTGGCCCTTAAAAAAAAAAAAAAAAAAAAGATGGTCTCTGCTCCATGTTATTTCTGTTGACAGATAGCTTGTGAGCTTCTGTCCGGAGTAGGGTGCAGCATGGTAATCCCTTCATCGTGAGGGTTATCTCCTTCTTCCATCTCTTTAGACGGCATGGAGCTGGTAGTGAAACCCCCTGGGAAAACACTCTCCTTAAAATCCGATCATTTCGGTAAGTGTTCCACGCTATGCCTGGGCATCTTTCTTAAAATCCACAAGAGTGGTAAGTGCATATACACCTGGGGCACTTCTATAAAATCCACGTATGTGGTCAGTTCCCACCAAGTCTTGGGTTCTTCCTTGAACCCTTTATGGTATGGGTCACACGTCTCGCCTCGTTCCCATTTATTGGAGTTGGCCTAAAACCCCGGTCCCCTGGGTTCAACTCTTTAGATATCACTGTTGATGTCTACCGACCATCCACTATCAGGGCGTGCCACTACTAGTGGCCCTTTGAATGGACCCAGGACAGGTTTGCTGCCCTCATATGGGAGCCAGTTCCTGAGGGAACTAGGCCCTATGTTGCAGTAGTTCCTTGTTCTGACAAGTCTAAGTTTCCATTGAAACTTAGCCGTTTCCCTCAGAAGGAATTACTCTAATTCCAAGCCTAGAGCTGTGCCCTGGGTTCTAACCCAGTCCAGGTAAGTGGGTAACAGTTCAGGCCTCTGGCCGTGGGGGATAACGTTTTGACAGCCGTCACCACGTCCTAGTAGGGGCAATTCCTCTCAGAATTGTTGCTTAGTGCTCGCTGGCATAGCATGCACTCCCCTCAGCATGGCAGCGTGGGTATATCCGTTCCCCAAAGCGCCCTCTAGAGGACGCAGTGAGAGTTCCCTTCAAAAGGGAACGTCTCAAGGTTACATATGTAACCTCAGTTTCCTGAGAATAGGGAACGAGACACTGCGTCCTCTAGACTTTTCACCATGCTTCGGACGATAAGCTTCAGACATTGAAGATATATTGTGTTGCACGGGCGCCTCTTTTATGTTATGGTCGCCCGGTAGTGACGCAGCGGCAACAATGTGCGCGCCACAGTGACGTCATATGCTGTCACCGGCCATTTCATGTAGTTTTTCTATGTATTCTTCAGACACGAGTCATGCTGCAGCATTCCCCAAAGCGCCCTCTAGAGGACGCAGTGTCTCGTTCCCTATTCTCAGGGAACTGAGGTTACATACGTAATTTTGTATATCTATTTTATGCAAGTAGTCTCCATAAAATACAGTCAGAAAGATCTTATTGAATTATATTACAAGAATCCAAATCTAACCTTGGCCATATACAACTCAGCAACTGCACCGAATTGCATATTTTTGCTCGGTTTGTTATCTGAGCCACAAAAGCCTATATTTTATACACTCTAAAAAATGTTGGGTTAAAAACAACCCAGCGCTGGGTAAAATATGGAAAATTGTGTAACCAAATCTTCTGGGTAGTTTTGTTTATCTCAACTATTGGTTAATATGACTATATTTCTTGTTTTAAATAAACCCAGCATAGTTTGGAAATTAACATTTTTAAATAGGTTTAATAAATGGACATTTATTAATAAGTTGAATAAATAATAATGTCATGGTGTGTGTGTAGAGAAGGAGGCGTACAACGATGAAATACAATAATAATTCCTTTTTAATGATATTCACAACAGGTAAATCTAAAAAAAAAAAAAAAAAAAACAGGCAGGAAAACACACTAAAGCAACCTTGAGATTAGGCAAAGAAACACTAAACTGAAATCAACTAATATAGACGGGCTAATGACACAATGACAGGTGTAGGTGATAACTAATAAAAACCAACATGAACAGTCCAAAGGGGTGTGACAATGGGCAAAACCAACACAAACAATCCAACGGGACGTGACAAATAATTACATAATAAACTTTTTTTAATTGCTTATTAATAAATGTTCACTTTCTGATAATTACTAGAGGCATCAGCAATAATGTGTCTGATTTTTAATTTACAACCTATTTTGGGTTAATTTTAAGCCAGCTATGTAGTAATTTTTAAACAATAATTGAGTTAAATAAAAGTACCCAAGTAGGTACTGGGTATTAAGCCTTTTCTCAAGGCTTAATAATTAAAAAAAAAAAAAAAAAAAAAGGTTAAATATGGTTAAATATTCAATATAATCTTATGTCTAAAAATAAATAAACAAATAAAATCACAGATATTAGCCAGTAACTGATATGGGTCCCAATATGGGTGCATAATATTGTGCATCCCTGATGTTAATAGGTACTTTCACTCTCAAAAATAGTTAACATCAAGTTAAACTCCTGGCAAATGTAAACTGCTGTTTTATAGCCACTCAAAAAACATTGCTATGGTGATCACTATGGCAATTCCCATAGCGCTTGTGTTTCATAAACGCACAGAACAAAAATATAGGGGATTAATTTTTGGATTTAATTGCAGTTGTCACTTCCAAAACTTGCTCTATTACGACACTGACCAATAAACCACTACACTCCATTTATTACCATCAAATGATTATCGCCATGTTCACTCTTAAAAAGGATGTGTTAAAAACAACACAGCCTGTGTTGTTTCTTAACACACCTTTGTGTCTAGTTAAGGACAACACATTTTGTGTTAGTTTTAACTCAACCAGTGTGTTATTCCAGCTAACACAGAAAATGTGTTGTTATTTTTTTCTACACACTGTGTTATAAATACACAATTTGTGTCAAGTATGTGTTATTTTTTAACAAATTTTGTATGCAATAAAGACACTGCAAACTAAGTTTATAGTTTATACACCATTTATTAAACCTGCTACTAACAATTACATTAAAACTCAAAAAGGTTAAAAAAAAGAGGTAAACAATCACAATACAGTCATTTCAACATTTGAATTGTTCCTTGAGTGAAAAATTGTTAATGGTTTATAAAGTTTGTACTTTAAATAAAAAAAATGTGGTATTTGACAACCTCTTAAGTATTAATCGGTTTATTTACATATTTTTATCAGCATACAAGTGATGGTGAGGGTCGTGAGATGAAGTCTCTCGTTTGTCTCTGTCTCGTCAGTAACTGCCACAAGCGCTTCAGGAGTGTCTTCCATTCAAAGCTGCAAGAGTAAAATAAAGATACTTTTGTTATTTATAGGCTACACACAGCGAATATTGTAAAATGGTGATGGCTAAAAAGGCAAGAAAAGCTTAAGCATCAGAGATTATGTTAGCGTCTTAGGGCAATTTGCACAATACATGGCACCACTAATGTTCATTTTCAAAGAGAAAGACGCGACAAACTAATACATTTCCTCATGTGAGGCACTACAACGTGTCAATGATTAATTAAAAGCGATTCTGTTCACAATTAATCTAACAAAAGAAACTGTAAAGCTTGTTAAAATACGCTCCCACCGTCGAGATGTGCAGCAGGCGCAGCTCGCATCGCCATTCGTGAGGCAGTTTTCCGGCTACCATGTATATGTGCCAAATGCCCCTCGGTCTCGACCGTCTCCAAGCGATCACAAAAGACATTTTACAAATGTATAATGGCAAATACAAACATTTCTTACCTTCACACATCAAAGTTATGTCCTGACGATGAAAACTTGAAGCACGAGGAAATTAGCTTGTCTCAGTAGAATAACGGCTAAAAGTGAGGTGAAGTGAAGTGAGGCAAGCAGCAATGTGATTGGCTGATATTTAACACATATTGTGTTGGACACACTGTGTTGGATATTTTATTTTTTATTTTTCGTTTTTAACACACATTTAACACAAAGTAACACAAAATGTGCTAAAATAGACATAACACAAACAATGTGTTCAAAATTAACGCATCCTGTTTGAGAGTGTTCCTCAACGAGATAGCCTTGCCATTTCACTGTGAAATGTTTCACTCTTTAATATGTAGCATGGAAAGCAATTTGACACCCTAAATAATAATAATTAAACAGTAAATTAGGCACAGAGATAAAAAGTGTAAAGGCAAATGAAGAGAATATTTCTGCATTTCTTGGTTGTGAATGCCATATTAAACATCAGCTAAGCACATGTCGATAAAGCTCACCAGTCTTTTGCTTCTGAAGGGCAAAAAGTGCCCCACTGTTGCAAAAATTGCAGTCAGACCCTATTTTCAGCCCCATTTATAATGCATTTCCAACATGGAAAGTGGTGGTTACTGAGAGCGTAAGAGAGAGAGCGAGCCAGAAGAGGGCAGGTGCTTAAAGGAATTATTACTGCATGTGCAATTACCCATCATTCCACTTTTCTACGAAAATGTGACCCCGGCATCCAGACTCGCTGTCATCATTCACCACGGCCCACCCCTCCTTCTCCTCTCTGATTTGAAGGCAAGAGAAACATCTGACATTTGCATGCAAAAAACATGAAGATGGAGGCAAATGGAGGGTCGTAGGTGAAAAGAGTGAGAAGTTGAAGGGCACCGAGTCCCGCCGAGCCCAGAGAACACAGGGAGCAGACTGGCACGTGAATCGTGGTGCATGCTCTCTGATCTGCATGTTCTTGATGGTTTGATGCCGTTCCTAGCGGTCCAGCCCCCAACATCTGCCTGAGTGAACTACAGGTGCTTGGGTCTGGTATCCATGGTGACTGACTGAGAGAAAATTGTGATTCATGTCCTGTTTACTGATGGCCTATTCGTGCCTTATGGAGGGTGGACAATCGTCAGCAAACCATCGTGAATCGTCAAACAGGTTGACAAAATTAAAGGTATAGTTCACCCCAAAATGACATCAATGAAATAACCTGCTCACCAATGGATCCTCTGCAGTGAATGGGTGCCACCAGAATAGGAGTCCAAACAACTGATAAAAATAATCCACAAGTAATCCTCACTACTCCAGACTATCAATGAATTTACTGCAAGTGAAAAGCTGCTTGTTTTTAAGAAATCAGTTTAAAATTAATGTTCTCTCTCTCTCTCTTTTTCGGCTTTCTCCCTTTTTTATCAGGGTCGCCACAGCGGAGTGATCTGCACAGCCAATTTGGCATGTTTTTTTTTTTTTTTTTACGCCAGATGCCCTTCCTGACACAACCCAGCCCTGAGAGTGCACTAACTTGTGCAACCCTAGAACCACAAATAAGAATAATAGGGGGAAAAAATGTAATCATCTGGTCATTTACAGCTATGAGCATTTCGGAAAGGGTGCTTAATTTTAATGAAAATAAGGCCGCAATGCAAAAAATGCCTAACAGACTGAACGTTTATGCTGTGTACCAAATATAAATGTTTTTGGGTGAAATGCATTACATGGACAGGACATTATCTGTTACATTTATGGACATATTCCTTTATCACTAAAACATAACATATTTATTCATACTTAACACAGTACATTGTGTACTTACTAATATAATCACAATTAGTTATGCATAATTACATGCATGTAACCCTAAGACAAACCCTAATCCTAACCCTAATATAGTAAAGTACATGTAGTTAATACACCTTAAAAAATAAGTAAAATAACCTCTTATTTTTACAGACATTTCTTGGAGTGAAGTTGCTGTAAGATATATCCTCCTGGGCCAAAGAAAAGGTGCAAACTCTTGCATTAGGGGAATTATGTAAGTCATCAATATAGTGGTATGGTTAAGTAGTGGTTAAGGCTTAGGGCTAGTAACCAGAAGGATGTTTGTTCAATCCCCACAAGGACTAAGCCATGAGCCATCATCCCTGAGCCCTTGAGCCAGCTTAGTATGTGCTTCGGGATTGTTCTTGGTCAGTTTAATGGCGCCGCTAGTGGCACTGCAATGACACATTTCAGCTTTGAGTTATAGTTCATTTGTGCTTGCTGTTGTATTTATTTTAACATGGAGGATATTCCGTCCTCAATTCAGCTGCAGTCTGTGATTGTGGAGGTCAGCATCATTTCTGGCGCTGGCACAGTAAACAGATCACAGCCCCTCTGAGACCAGGCCATTGTGTTAACTTGCAGCTGATCAATACCACCTGTCCTAATAACAACTCCAGTGCTACTTCATTTATACTCATAGCCAGCATATGAGCACGTTCTCATTATAATGTATCACAATCAGCCCTAGCATCTTCTGTGTTTGCATGTGCGTGCTTGTGCACATGGACAATATTTGTACTTGGGGTACAAAAATCTGATACCACTAGTGAAAATGGTTCTAATTTGCATTGTTTTAGAAATTAGTAGGGTACAATAAAATCTGTTTAAATATTTGGGACTGATGAGATGAAAACAGCTGTGAAAACAGTAATGTTGTGAAAGATTATTAAAGGAATATTTGACAACAGGTCGTTGATTTTTTTTTTTTTTTTTTAAGAATGCACACCTGAGGCCACGACGCGAAGCAGTGTGCGTTATTGTCTAATAATTCAACGGACTGAAGTCAATTATTCTACTTATACTATGGTTACCACACCTCAAGACATCGATCAGATGATATATTTCAAGGCATCAGTCTGGTTTTTGTCCTTTAAACACTATTGTGAGTAGGATTACTTTCTTACGCAGCTCATCCAATGCCTCCGTTGCTAATTCCAAAATGTAATTTTAACTAGTAACAACGCTTGAGCCATTGATAGCAGACTAATGCATTTAATACGGTTGTTTTTCATGTTCACGGGTTGAAGCGACCCCAATAACGTAATATTTAGGCCCTGCAATGCTAATTTTACCAGGGGAACCCATCAAAAAAACTTGTATTTTACACCCCGGAACACGATTTTTAATGGGGGACCCCCCTCAAAACGTAATTGGGCTAGTTTTGAGTATCAATTGGGTGGGTTTTGTTGTGAAAACCTGGCAACCCTGATTAGCGTGTATGTTAACAGGTGTGCAAACTGTATGTGTGTGCATCTGTAAGGAAGAGAGAGAAATAGAGTATGTGCTTTTTGTACATAATGAAGTGTAATTTTGTGGCAAAACATGGAAATAATCTGTTGTTTTTATCCTATTGTTTACAATATTTATTTGAATGGACAGTGTCATTGTGGGTGTGTGTTATTTTGCTGTTGTAGGCTGTAAGGACCTTTGAAATACAGCCATATCTCAAGTCTACAAGAGTGATATTGTGTTATACATAAGTTTGATGGCATGAGTATGTAAATACATAAACAAAATAACAACAGAGTGCCTTTAAAAGCCCTCTTTTGTGCAAACTACTTCCTTCCGCCATGGATTCAAATCAAAGTTTGACAGTTGATCAGCTGAGCATAAGCCTCCGTTACTAATTCCAAAACATATTCTTAATATCAATTATTTAGAACGGTTGTGCTGTCTAATATTTTTGTTGAAAACTTTTAATTTTAGCTTTAATTCTCAGACGTCCCTCTGTAACGCATGTTGTGCACAATGCACATGTTGTGCAACACGAAGGTGGAACAAAGCTTGGTGTCAGTGTATTAAATGTTATCATCTCCTCTAAATGCCTCCAGTGCAGCAGGCTAGCAGAGGTTCCTGTTAAGCTAAATGAGCAGAAGAGAGACGCTGAACTGATTAAAGTCAGAAAACTGTAAGCTCAGCCTCACTTCTAACTTCACACAGCTCTGCACATTGTTTTGAAATCAGAACTCAAAGACACAAAGGCTGTTTCTCTGGAAAAAGAGTTAACGAGCCAAATGACCTTTATCTGCTATGGTGTGGTGAGCAACCCTCAGAACCATTTATTTAGATCTTACTGGAAGCCTCCAGGCGCAGTGAGAAATGTGTCGTAGAAGTCATCTGTATGTGTTTGTAGTATACGCTCTTTCTTCTTCTTCTTTTTTTAATTACAAGGAAAATAAACAACACTTTTTTAAGGCTTTTAATTGTGCAAATTAATTAGAAAGTTAATATAAATTATATATTCTTCAGAAATGTTAGGTTTTAATTTGAATTTTCTTTAGTGGTGTTTACTAAGGCAAGCATCCTCATTACTATTGTTTGCTGTTATTATTAAAATTATTATTATTATTATTTGTATTAAAAAATGTATGTGTTTATGCTGTCCATTCTTTTCTTTCTTTTTTTACTTAAAAGAATATTAAACACATTATTTTTTAAGGATTTAAATTGTGTACATTAATTAGAATATTACAAATATTTATTTTTATTCTTCAGAAATTGATACTTGACTACTGAATTTTGCTTGTAAAATTTATTGTTATTATGCTATTTTCATTTATTCCTTTTAAATAAAGTCTAAGACATTCAAGCAACACATTTTTATACTTTTCTTTAAATTTTGTATGAATCAGAATATTAGACAGAAACCATCTGTTCTTCAAAAAATGACCCTTGATATATTTTATTGTTACAGTAATGCTGTACTGATTGCTCTGAGAAACAGCACATCCCGTTCCCCACCTGCCAAATAACTGAAACATTTAGAGAAATCCTGGCCTTAAAACATCTCAGCATGAGCAAATAACTGGAGAGGCTGATATATTGGGGCTTGAGCATGTGTTCTCCTGCAGAGAGTTGTGTGATGTAAGCGCCATGTGCAGGCCGTAACAAGAAATTTCACAGGCTGTAGAATGGAGTGCCAATGGCCAGCCTGAGGCAATGAAACGGGAGCCATCGAATCGCACCTGCCCTTCAAACATGAGCATCCGTGATGGAAGACACCACTTGACGTCCCGATTTCAGATCTCCCTCCCTATCCTTGTTTCTCAGCCACTCTTGCTCTCCTTGCATAATTCAATTAAAGCCTCATTTGTTAACTCAAGAGCTTTTTAGAGAACATATCAAGGACCTATTTGGGAGCATGAGACTGACTGCTTTGTTTTGAGAAGAGAGTCTTTAATAATGTCACATGCTGGCTGTGTTCCAAAACCTAGTGAGCTACCTACTTAGGCAGCATTTTATGTCATCATTGTGCCATGATGAAGTTTATTTCAAAAGACAAGATACCTTTTTTTTGTTCAACATTATAGCACTGTTACACCTTGGGAAAAAATAGCTTTATCTACACTTTTGCAAAATTCCAAAAACATGCTTACCATTCACTGGACTTGAAACAGAGCATTGTTCTGCAGAATTGTGATTACATACTAGTCTCAGCCACAGACAGTTTGCTTATAGATAGAAAGTGCCAAAAGGTTACTTTTGAGCATCAAACACAGCTTTTTATCAGCACACCATGAAACAGAGGGCAAAATGAATACTTCTGAGGAAAATTAAGCATTTAATTATTAAAAAGTTCAACAAAGGCACATTGGAAAAATATGTATCTATCAGTTTTCACAATGCTATGATACAACCTCAAAACAAAAAAAAAAGTTATAAATTGATTTACATTTTAATGAGTGAAATAAGTATTTGATTTCCTATCAATCAGCAAGATTTCTAGCTTCCAGGTGTCTTTTATACAGGTAATGAGCTGGTATTAGGAGCACTCCCTTTAGGAGAGTGCTCCTAATCTCAGCTTGTTACCTGTATAAAAGACACCACTCCACAGAAGCAATCCATCAATCAGATTCCAAACACTCCACCATGGCCAAGTCCAAAGAGCTGTCCAAGGATGTCAGGGACACGATTGTAGACCTACACAAGGCTGGAATGGGCTACAAGACCATTGCCAAGCAGGTTGGTGAGAAGGTGAAAACAGCTGGTGGGAATAATCACAAATAAATAAACACAAAATAACTGTCAATCTCCCTCAGTCTGGGGCCCCCATGCAAGATACCACCTTGTGGACTTTCAATGATCATAAGAACGGTGAGAAATCAGCCCAGAACTACACGGGAGGACCTTGTCAATGATCTTAAAGCAGCTGGGATTATAAGCACCAAGAAAACAATTGGTAACCCACTATGCCGTGAAGGCATACCTGCAAGGTCCCCCTGCTCAAGAAAGCACATGTACCGGTAACTGTCAAACATGGAGGTGGAACATTATTCTTTGGGGGTGTTTTTCTGGTAAAGGGACAGCACCGCATCAAAGGGATGATGGATGGGGGCATGTACCTTCAAATCTTGGGTTAGAACCTCCTTCCCTCAGCCAGGGCATTGGAAATGGGTGGGTATTCCAGCATGACTGTGACCCAAAACAAACAGCCAAGGCAACAAAGGAGTGGCTCAAGAAGAAGCACATTAAGGTCCTGGAGTGGCCTAGCCAGTCTCCAGACCTTAATCCCATAGAAAATCTGTAGAGGGAGCTGAAGGTTTGAGTTGCGAAACATCAGCCTCGAAACCTTAATGACTTAGAGAGGATCTGCAAAGAGGAGTTGGACAAAGTTCCTCCTGTGACGTGTGCAAACCTGGTGCAACACCAAGTATTAAGTCATATTTTGCGAAGGGGTCAAATACTTAAAATTCAAATCAATTTATAAATTTTTTGAAATGCGTTTTTCTAGATTTTTTTGTTGTAATTCTGTGTACGTTAACATTTATTAATTGTGAGTGAGGATTGCTACTTATTGCACTCTAGTCATTACTAATTTGGTTTTATTTTAGTTATGTGTATGAATAGACAGTTCTAGGTTTCGGACCTGAGCCATTGTTTGTGTTACTTAGGCATCAAATTTCTATGCTAGTCTGTTAACTGTTAGCTGTGCAGGAGAATCCCTGTGGATCAGTGAAGATAAAGAATTTGTGAGAAAGAAGGAGTTGCTCTTTTGCGAATATCTTACCTGCCACTTTTTATATTACTTTCATTTTGCTAAGTGCCGCTAATTAGTTTCCCAGTGAAAATGTTGTGATTGAAACATATTATCGTCTCTTTTGTATTTCACAAGTGGCTGAAGTATTACATTTCACATCCTTCTATATTTAACACATACTATTATTTATTGGATGGAAGCACTTGCACATGGTTCAAAGCGCAATTTTAAATAAAAAGCGATGAGGCTGTGACTTTGCGCTGTCAAATGAGTGCTTATCATTTCATTAGACAGGTTTGTTCTGAATCAAAGGCCTTTTCTACCTTTTTTTCTTTTAAGAGAGAGCCCACGTGTCTTTTTCTTTTTTTCTCTCTCTCTCATCTTCACTGTCTCTTAGACACATGCTCACATAAGGTACTGTATATTGTGAAATGATTTATGCACAGAAGTGTAGCTGGGCCACAGCCACGTGAAAGTGGCCTTTCATTATCGTGTTGCTTATTGTGTTACACCTTCATGGATGGCTAATCTTCCTTCTCTTTTTGCGATTCAAAAAAACCTTGAAATAAAACATTTGCTCAAGCAAGAGTGTGAAAATAGCCTCACATCTTGAGCATGTGTCAGAGCCGAGGCCTGTGTTTTCAGTAAGTAATTTCACAGGATGTCAGATGCTCAAATAGAGCTCCCATCAGTGTGATCCCTTTCCTTTAAAAGCTGCAGCAGTTTTTAGACCCTCAAAAAATGAAATCATACAATAGAAACCAACAGTATTTACACCCGCGTGCACAATGAAGAAATGATTAACAGTAAGGAATAATTTAGGATTATTGCTTGTATCAAGAAATGAAATGAATAATCAGCTAGCAACTACAGAAACACTCATAACAATCCCAATGGTTTAGAATATTAGGTACTGAATATTTAATATGTACTTAATATTCTCAAAATCACTAATATTTAGCCATCTAACCCCAAACAAAGATTCAGTGTCTGTAATGAATGTCCTAAGGTTTGGCCTTCTATCAGAGGCTGCATTTGTGTTTTCTCCCTCTAGTGGTCAGAGTTCAGTCAGGGGAGTAATGATGTTCATTAAGCCTCTGTGTGTGTAGTTTTTATTCAGCCTTGGGCTTTTCTCAGCTTTTCTAAATCCTTAAGAGTATAGTTGCATTTGACCCAAAGAAGAGAAAATAAAGTGAATGCATAATCTGCCCCTCTTTTTGTTGACGTCTTTTATCTCTCCTTTTGTGTACTGCTTTTTTTATACAATAGTGGTGCTTGTTTACAACTATTCCCAGTCAATTGCATCATAATTAACCACCATTCTTTATCACAGAGCTCTACACTTAAAGTTTTAAAGTTTTGTTTTAGTGCGTGTGTGCCCCTTAAACTTTTTACTAGCACCTAGCACAGTCTAAAAAAAAAAACAATACAAACAATTGTGCAATACAAAATACTGTATATATACAATAAGCAGGGACTGACAATTTAGATACATAAAATATATACTTAATGATACACTGCATAAAAGTGCTTTTCTTAGATTTTTTGTCTTGTTTTCAGCCAAAATATCTAAACTTTCTTAAATCAAGAAGGACTGAAACAAGCAAAATAATCTGCCAATGGGGAAATGCAAAATCATCTACTTTTCTGCTTGAAATAAGACCATTTTGCTTACCCCACTGGCATATTATTTGACCTGTTTTAAGCAAAAACTCACTTAATTTTAACTTTTTTTCTGAAAACAAGACAATAATTTTTACTTGTCTAGAAAATAATTTTTTGCAGTGCATTTGATATGGAATCACATTAGACACGTTACTGACAAACAAGTTTAATATTTTCTATTATCCTAAATTTTATTGTCCATAGTTCATTAAAAGCAAATGTATAGTTTATAAACATCAACATATGTACATAAATTAATATTTTAATAATAGACTATACAAGGATGATTATATACAGTACCTGGTTATATGCCTAAATTTATAATATTCTGTATAACTTTTCATGATATAGCTTACTATTTCAAAGTATTTAGTGATCATTTACAATTCAATAATGTAATAAATTGTTGTTTGTTAATGATAACAGTTATTGTAACGTGTCAAACTTTGTCTACATAACTGGTCAGGATTTTTCTGTGACTTTTTCTGCTGGTTATATCCTTATGCCAGTAGATGGTGGCACATGATTTTATTTTATTTACTCAAGGATTCACTCAAAAATGCTGATTCATTAGGCAACAAAACAAGCAACTGTCTTTCTGAATCTCACTGAATCATTACTCAACAGATTTGTTCAATATGAGTGAGTCATGGAATCATTCACTTAACCAGTTTGTTCACAAAGAATCATTCAGGAATGAAACACCACTGGTGGGCTGCAACTATACTAATGCGGGGTTAATTGTAACACACGTTGTTTAAATATTTCCACACATGCTAGCATAACCAAATTTACAGTATTTACTAGTTGCCATAGCAACACTCGAAAGTATTTTGAAGATATCGCTGAATATTTATTTTACCATAGTAAGTAAGTACATTTCTGGCTGAAGTAAACTTTTCATTTCAGGTTTTAGTATTCATTTAAAATTAGACAAATCTGCTATTATTTTAATCTCCAATTTGTTATTTATCAGTTGAGATAGTTTATTAATGCTTGGCAAACCAGCAGAAGACACTAACCTGTTTTAAACTCCAGTTGCACAGATGGGGAACGTTGTAACACTGTGTTACAATATGCCCCGCTATATTAAACTATGCTATTCTGTGACATTAGCGATGCAATTTACATTATTTACTTCTTAGGATTTTGATAAGAAACCACATGAGACAGGTGAATAAAGGCTGACAATCAATGTTTAATGTTCAGAAGTTATTATTTCAAGAAATGTAAAGCATTTTGGCTCGTTTATGAGAGCTATGTGTGGAGGGAGGGGAGTGTTTTTCTGAATGTCTAAATATGTTTCATCTATTTGTCCACATTGTTTTGAAGTACTGTACAGCTGTGTGTTGTGATCAGGGCTGTTCCAAGCATTGTTGTGATTGATGTGTTCATTGTCAAACTCCAAAATTTGATTATTTTTATTTAAAAAAAAACGTCATTACTTTATTTGAAAAGTTAACACATTTGTTTTATTGACAAAATATTTTAGTTTGTTGTGTATATTTTTTTCATTCAATCAGACAACATTTTAAGCTGTCATATGGTCGTGTTACAACGTGCCCCTCAGATGTTACAATGTACATTTCACTTTCTTTCTTTTGAGGTAAATAACGAAAAAAACGTATACACTGTAAATATGAAACAAAGTGATATATTTGTACTAGACAAGTGTGAAAATAAGGTGGATAAAAATTGTACTCTGAACCCCACATGGATTTACATAAACCACAAAATTTAAAAAGTGTTAGGTTGTGCCCCGCTCTCCCCTACAGCAGATATGTATAGCTAGATGCCCTATTAGCAGCTGTTTCTGTGGGCTGCTATACATAAGCCATCCACCATATTAGAATGTCAAAGCCAGTTTGCGAACACTCAAAAGCAAGTTGCTTGTGCATCTGCAGTGCAGCTGTTTTTATACGCATGTATAAATATCTATATCTTAAGTTAATATATATAAACACATTCTTACCTATGAAAATCTATCCAATTTTCATCAAGAATTAAAATCTTAGGCCGTTTTTACAACCAGATGCTGTGCAGTGTTGATGCATCTTGAAACTCTGCATCTAGATTTTTATCGTGAGTGACGACATAAAGATGGTTCCAAGATGGCAGACGGATCAACGTGCCTGGAGCGGTCGAATGTGGAATCTACCTATACATATCTATGGCTGCAACAGCTGTGCTGTAGCTTTCTTTGGAACTATTGTTGTTGACAGAGCAAAAACAAACAAAATACCTGGCTGTATCTAAAATGTAAGTTAATCAATATCTTGTTAACTTGTTTATTAAGCTGCTATGTCCAATCTCAAAGTCTCATTATTCCTCCATTAACGTCTCAGAAACTACCCATGCTGTGGTTGACAGATCATTTGAACTAGCAGCTGAACTACCAATGATTGGTCAGTTCTAAAAGAAGAGGGTATTTGACCAAAGACTATAGAATACCCAAGACGTGTCACTCGTATAGTTTTGAATGGGGAAAAATGCAACGCTCATTATGGCCGCGAAGCCCCGCCTTCTTAATGAAATAGCCAATCAATGATTTGTAAAGTCAGTGCATCACTGCAAGAAACAATCAGCATTCTGAGACTTGCGCCCAGTGCTGCGCATGCGCACTGGCTGATCTAGCCTGAAAAATAGGCTTTTTTTAATGCTATTGGAGCACAAGGAACAATATTTATGAGGCAGTTTTTGTCAGATTTCATTGGTGTTTTCCGATATGAAATTTAATCGTAAGCTTGGTGACCAGTTTTGGAGAATTTGATGTTTCCCCATTCAAAGAGATAGGAGCTGCACTTGCATGCCTGAGAGGCATTTCAAAGATGGCTGCCGAGTGAAATGACTTGCCTTAAAAGGACTTTGATTTGACGCACTTCTTGGTTGTTGTACAGTCAACTAATTACTGATTTGATCAAATCATAACAGCATGCTTACATTTGTCCATATGAAGTACCAACTCAGATAACTAATCAGATTTGTATTTATTTGTTTAATTATTTGCCATGCAATATATAAAGTCTATGGCAATTACACACAAATTAGGGCTAATCATACAGTACATAGCATTTAGGTCACCTCTCATTGTGCCAAGGGGTTCTATTTATGTGCTTCTTTGTTTTTGCAGCATTGAGCATTTTAGTCAATCACAATTTAGCATGTGAACACAATGCCCAATCAGCTGCATTTAATTTAGTCTATGCACTTTCCGAATTATTTTCTGGTTAAACCCTCGGAGATAGAATGGGGCATAATGACATTGGTCGAGGTTTGTGTGACATCAACCTGTGAATGTGAATATGATGACCCCATCATGATGCATCCTGAGTCCTGACTATACCTCGCGATCAGATCACATTCAGATCACAAACATGTTTAAACTTGTCTTTTCACTGCATATGTGGTCGGTGCCAGTGGCATTAGCTCATTGGTTCATTTCCCAGGGAATGGGATTGAACTGACAGTTGTGGCTAAATGAACTGGTAAGGTGTCAATCCAGTTACCTTTGAAAATATAGATAGACTCGTTAAAAAAAACCTTTTCCAAAAAAGTTAAGAGATCCATGTTGTGGAATGACCCTTAAATCAACAGAAAGAGCTGAGTAAAGAGAAGTATATATCTGGATGAGCCATCAGCACCAAATAAAGCAGTTAATATTTTGTGCAAATTGAGTGACGAAGAATTTATTAAAAAGATAAGTAAGCGTAAATATCTTCCTGTGTCCTTATGAGCTTAAAGAATAGTTTTCCTTGTTTGTTGTTTAGTGTTTTTTGGGTTTATACTACAAACACATGGCATTCTCTTTCAAATCCAATCGTTAAAAAGTCATTATGAACCCTTTAAAGAGCTGTGACGTTCCCTCCGTCTGATGTAGCTCACATCTGATGGTCTCCTTTGATGCGTGTGTATGAAACAGAGGCCAAGAGCAGAGGAGACGGGAGGGGAAAAAAAACAGTGTCAGGCTCTAGTTAACAAGACAAATGGAGCAACATGGTTCAGCTCATAACCGGGTTTGACCTATTGGTCCACCCAATAGCTCAATCTCTTACATGGCAAACTGGCATTCGAGATATTTATCAAGACGCTTGTCAAGTAAAAGATCTGCTTGTGAGTTTGGCCTCCACGCTCGGAGGAAAGTTAGACAGCTTTGATCACGAGGCTGTCTGGGCTCGGCTCTGCTGGTGGTGGTGAAAGGCAGGGCTGATTACTTCTTCTCCCTCCCAGACCTTGATCTTGATGTGATGTCGAGAGAAATCACTTCATTCGTCACCGCTCTCTTTTCGTCCTACAGGACGGCCCCGCTCTCCAAGTACGGCTCTCGTGGGCTCCTCTTATGACAGGTGGCTCTGTAACAAATGGCCTGCTTGTGGTTTTTATTGAACTTTTTGGAAATTAGAGCAAATGATTCGGCTGTCCTGGGTTTATAAATATATGATGCCGTTAAAATTATTTCACTCTTGATTGAGTCTAAATGGCCTCTTTTTCTCCTACCCAACTGATGTTT
Organism: Garra rufa; assembly: GCF_049309525.1. NCBI lineage: Eukaryota > Metazoa > Chordata > Actinopteri > Cypriniformes > Cyprinidae > Garra > Garra rufa. The sequence continues at coordinate 6,450,017 of NC_133372.1, read as the reverse complement.
GTGACTTTAAAAGAGACTGTTTTTGAACGGTACACACACTGGCGGCCCAGTTCATCACTGTCTGAACATTTTAATGGCAATTTCCTCAACATAATCATATATCCACATAATGGATTATGAAAGTGTCTTTCAGTGCCTGGTGCTCTTGGCTGTCATGATGGATGATCACTTGTTGAAACAGAACATTGCTCAGCAGAATTATGATTACATACTAGTCTCAGCTGCAGACAGTTTGCTTATAGATAGAAAGTGCCAAAAAAAGCAAACTCCAGTTACGTTGCAGTTTCTGAGCATCAAACACAGCTTTTTATCAGCACACCAAGAAACAGGGAAAATTAATACTTCAGAGGAAAATTAAACATTAAATTAGTCAAACTTTTAACACAGGCACATTGGAAAAACATCTATCTCTCTACATTTTTTTGCAAACGTATCGTCTAGGTTACGTAGGTAACCCTCGTTCCCTGAAGGAGGGAACGGAGACGTTACATTGGGATCTCGCTTGAAAGACCAATCATCTCTGAGCCTTATTCAAAAGGCCAATGAAAATTGGCGAGTGGTACGTGCGTGCCGGCCACGCCCCCGTACATACGGATATATAAGATGGCGGCGCGCACCACTCATTCAGGCTTTTGCTGAAGAGCCGGGAGAGCCCGGCGTCAGCGCAACGTCAGGTCGTGGCAGGGGAATGTAACGTCTCCGTTCCCTCCTTCAGGGAACGAGGGTAACCTACGTAACCTAGACGTTCCCCTTCAGTCGAATCACTTCGACGTTACATTGGGAACTTAGACCCATGGAAAGGGCCATGACGCCGCGTTACGCCCTACGCCACGTGCAGACAGGAGGACGTGTCCGCAGGTGGGTATGAACGTAACCTTCCCAACGCCCTGGGGGCCGAGTAGGGGCCCCACAGGGATGCCAGTTGTACTGAAGCAGGGTTTGGAGGGGGCGGAGCACATGAATTCTTTACATGCGGAAATAAAGAAAATTCAATATATCCATAGGGCTAGGGATATACGAGGGAAACAGCGATCTTCTCCGCTGGAATAAATAAAATAAGCCACTACCTGCGGGGCGAAGGAGACCCAGGCAGGAGCACAGTCAGAACTACTCCGCATCTAGCCCTGACTGCAGGGCATGGAGGACCCAGGGTTCGCCGGAGGGAACAATCTGGGAGATAGCACACGGATCCACGTGGGAATGGCGCAGCAAGCCGGCACCAGCCGGCCTCCCGTTCGCCTGATGTCTAAGTTAAGACACGGGAGGACACGGCCTCTACGTGTAGGTTATAGAACCTGGCGAAGGTGTTGGGTGTCGCCCAACCCGCAGCTCTGCAGATGTCTGTTAGAGAGGTGCCATGAGCCAACGCGTAGGACGAGGCTACGCTCCGAGTGGAGTGGGCTCGAAGTCCTAAGGGGCATGGCTCTCCCTGATATAGATAAGACAGGGAGATGGCCTCAACCACCCAATGGGCCAACCTCTGTTTAGAGACAGCATTCCCTTTCTGCTGACCTCCAAAACAGACAAAGAGCTGCTCGGTGCGTCTAAAGGGATGAGTTAGGTCCACATATGTGCGTAGAGCGCGAACTGGGCACAGTAGCGCAGAGGTTGGGTCTGCCTCCTCCAGGGGCAGAGCTTGCAGGTTCACCACCTGATCGCGGAAAGGCGTGGTGGGAACCTTGGGCACATAACCGGGGCGGGGTCTCAGGATGACGTGAGAATCGCCGGGCCCAAACTCTAGGCACATTTCGTTGACAGAGAACGCTTGTAGGTCCCCTACCCTCTTGATGGAGACCAGCGCCGTCAGGAGCGTTGTCTTGAGTGACAGAAATTTCAGCTCGACTGAGGCGAGTGGCTCAAATGGGGCGTCCCGTAGGCCACAGAGGGCGACGGAGAGATCCCAAGAGGGTATGAGGTGCGGTCTGGGAGGATTAAGCCTCCTGGCACCTCTAAGGAACCTCACGACCAGTGGGTGCTTACCTATGGATGTTCCATCTACTGCATCGTGATACGCTGCGACAGCCGCAACGTAGACTTTGTGAGTCGAAGGGGACAGCCTGCGCTCCAAATTCTCTTGCAGGAAGGAAAGCACAACTGCAATCGTGCATCTCTGGGGGTCCTCTCCTTGAGAGGAGCACCAGTCGACGAACAGACCCCACTTCAGAGCATAAGCCTGCCTCATAGAGGGGGCCCTGGACTGAATGATAGTGTTTATCACGGCTTGTGGAAGGCCAACGAGGTCTGTCGCGTCCCGTCCAGGAGCCAGACATGCAGGTTCCACAGGTCGGGACGCGGGTGCCAATTCGTGCCCATCCCCTGAGAGAGAAGGTCTCTCCTCAAGGGGATTTTCCAGGGAGGGGCTGCCACGAGGGAAATGAGTTCTGGGAACCAGGTCCGGGTGGGCCAGTGAGGCGCAACCAGCAGTACCTGCTCCTCGTCCTCCCTGATCTTGCACAGGGTCTGTGCAAGGAGGCTCACTGGGGGAAAGGCGTACTTGGGCCCCGGAGGCCAGCTGTGTGCCAGAGCGTCCTTGCCGAGGGGGGCCTCGGAGAGGGAGTAAAACAGCTGGCAGTGGGAGGATTCGAGGGAGGCAAACAGATTTATCTGGGCCTCTCCGAAACGACTCCAAATCAGCTGGACTGTCTTGGGGTGGAGTCGCCATTCTCCAGGGTGGGTGGACTGCCGTGAAAGCTGATCGGCTGCACGATTGAGTTCCCCTGGTATGTGAATGGCACGCAGCGATTTCAACCGCGTTTGACTCCAGAGGAGCAGATGGCGGGCGAGTTGTGATATGCGACGGGAGCAAAGGCCACGGTCGCAGTACTGTCGGTGCGAACAAGCACGTGTTTCTGACGCAACACCGGTCGGAAGCGGCGAAGGGCCAGAAACACAGCCAACAACTCGAGGCAATTGATGTGCCACTGCAGTCGAGGTCCTGTCCAGGAGCCCGATGCTGCTTGCCCGTTGCATACAGCACCCCAACCCGTGGCGGAGGCAATCCTGCCCGTAGGAAGGCAGGGTCTGACCACGGGCTGAAAAGGCGGCGACACTGCGGGGAAACACCAATCCGGAGTGTGCCACGGTGCCATGCCCATCTCGGGACTCGATCGAGTAACCAGCGCTGAAGCGGTCTCATATGAAACAAGCCCAGCGGCGTCACCGCGGCTGCAGCTGCCATATGCCCCAGGAGCCTCTGAAATGTTTTAAGAGGAACCGCTGTCTTGTGTCTGAATGATTTCAGGCAATTCAGCACCGACAGCGCGCGCTCGTTGGTGAGGCGGGCTGCCATCTCGACCGAGTCCAGCTCCACACCGAGAAAAGAGATCCTCTGCACTGGGGAGAGTTTTCTCTTCTCTCGGTTGACCTGAAGGCCCAGATGGCTGAGGTGCTGGAGCACCAGGTCCCTCTGTTCGCACAACAGATCTCGTGAGTGCGCTATGAGAAGCCAGTCGTCGAGATAGTTGAGAATGCGAAGGCCTGTCTGCCAAAGAGGGGACAGGGCTGCTTCCGCAACCTTCGTGAAGACGTAGGGGGAGAGGGACAGGCCAAAGGGGAGAATTTTGTACTGATACGCTCGGCCCTCGAAGGCAAACCGAAGGAAGGGTCTGTGTCGAGGAAGAATCGAGACGTGAAAGTACGCGTCCTTCAGGTCGATGGATGCAAACCAATCCTGGGGGCGAATGCATGTGAGCATACACCTCGTAGTGAGCATTTTGAACGGTAGCCTGAGAAGGGACCGATTCAGAGCTCTGAGGTCCAGGATGGGTCTTAACCCACCGCTCTTTTTGGGCACGATGAAGTAGGGACTGTAGAACACTGACTTCATCTCGGCTGGAGGGACTGGCTCGATTGCATCCTTCGCCAGTAGGACTGCAACCTCCGCACGCAGAACAGCGGCATGCGTGTCCGAACGGACAGTAGTGAAAAGGACGCCTCTGTACCTGGGCGGACGCCTGGCGAACTGAATCGCATAGCCGAGACGTACCATCCGTATCAACCACCGCGGGGGCTGAAGCAAAGTCTCCAGCCGGCTCGCTAGTAGTATCAAGGGAACGTTGACCGACGTGACCGCGGTGGGGCAGCCTGAGAGGGGAAGGGGAAGGGGACTGATCCCAGAAGGATGAACGTCCTGGAGAAAAGTCAGGCTGCGCGAAGCAGCGCTTACCTTCTTCCCTGGTTCCCGCGCTGGCGACATCCGGTTCCGAGTCTGGTTCCGAGGAGTGGAAGTGCTGCTCAGGAAGGAAACTCGGGCCCGGAGCCCCGGAGGTGGGAAAGTCAGCTCTTTCTGTGGTTTTAAATAAATGGATAACTCCCGGCCCTCCACCGGGAGCGGGGACGCAGATGTTTTCGTCCCCAACAGTGCAGCTTTCTCCACCTCCGGGGTGCTCGCATCAGGGACGCTTCGAAGCTCGCCTGCGAGTTTCTTTCCTCGCAGGACCCTGAGAGGCGAGCGGTGTCCCTCTCCCACGGGCAGCTCGACGTCGGGCTGCGAGTCCTGGATCGTGTGGCTCAGCAGGGGACGGAGCTGGTTTCGGAGCCGCGGGGGGACGCCCTCGGCGACGGGCAGGCGGAGACGGGGGCCCAGGCGGCGAAATGGTAGCTTCACGGCGGGGCAGGATATGTTGAATGGCCTCCGTCTGCCTCTGGACCGTGGAGAACTGTTGAGCGAAATCCTCCACGGTGTCGCCGAATAGGCCGCTCTGGGAGACAGGAGAGTCGAGAAAGCGAACTTTGTCGGCCTCTGCCATCTGGGCCAGAGTCAGCCATAGGTGGCATTCCTGGACCACACAGGTGGACATCACCTGACCAAGGGAACGCGCCGTGACCTTGGTGGCCCGGAGGGCAAAGTCGGTGGCGGCGCGGAGTTCTTCAAATACCCCCTGGTCAGGACCAATCTCGTGCAGGTGTTTAAGTGCCTGCGCCTGGTACACTTGTAGTGTTGCCATGGCATGCAGGGCGGTGGCAGCGTGTCCCGCGGCATGAAAAGCCCGGCCCGAGAGGACGGAAGAAAGCCTACACGCCCCAGAAGGGAGACGCGGAGGGCCCCGCGGGCAAAGGTGCACCGCGACGGCGCGCTCGACCCGGGGGACCGCCACGTACCCCTTGGCTGCCCCGCCATCGAGAGTGGCGAGGGGAGAGGAGCTGGAGCGCGCTCTAAATGAATAAGGAGCGCGCCATGATTTTATCAGCTCCTCATGCACCTCCGGGAAGAACGGGACCGGGGGAGAGTGCGGCGCTGCCGCCGGTGCCCTCCCCAGGAACCAATCGTCCAGCCTAGAAGGATCGGCCAGAGGCTCCTGAGGAACCTCCAAACCGATCCCCCTGGCTGCCCGGAGAAGCATAGCCGACAGTTCGACATCAACCTCCGGGGGGGCAGCGACCGCGGGCGGGCCTACACCTGGCCCCCCGGGCCTCACCGCGGTGGCCGAAGAGCATTGGCGGCTCAATGGCTGACCGCGGGAGGGGGGCGGGGGGAGCCGGCTCGCGAACGAGCGGCGGGACTTCAGCGTGGCCATGGTCATGCTTTCACAGTGTGGGCATGTACCATCTGTGAACGCCGCCTCAGTGTGCTCGAAACCTAAACACGTAAGGCAGCGCTCATGTCCGTCTGCTGAGGGGAGGAAACCACCACATCCAGAAACGCACGGCCGAAAAGACATTCTGAAAAGAACGTCTCAAACGGCCACTAGAAATTGCTCTTTTGTGATCCTGGTTGCCCAGGGAGGCGCCGCGGGGGCAACTGTGCACTCGCCGGGGCTGCGCGCTGGAATGCAGAGGCTTTATATGGCCGTGAAAACGGCCGCCCGCAGGATCACACTGGCGGCTGCCAAACAATGCTCCTTCTGTGAAACACTCTTTTAGTTTTGGCAGTGCGCCAGCAGGAGGGAGCATGAACTCTGAAGAACTCTTTTTTCTTTCTTCTTTGTAGCAGTCAAAGACCGAGGCTCGAACCATTGGCCCTGAAGCAAAAAGTCTGAATGAGTGGTGCGCGCCGCCATCTTATATACCCGTATGTACGGGGGCGTGGCCGGCACGCACGTACCACTCGCCAATTTTCATTGGCCTTTTGAATAAGGCTCAGAGATGATTGGTCTCTCAAGCGAGATCCCAATGTAACGTCGAAGTGATTCGACTGTGTCAGGGGTGCGTGCAAGACGAGACGAGACGAAAGTCAAAGTAGACAGTTTCTTTAATATAATACTCCAAATGGAACAGGGCAGGAACAGGCAGGAACACAGAAGGCTTTCTCACACAACACGTAACGTTAAGGACCGACAATACACTGAACTCAAAGACATACTTATAAAGGGAACTGATAATTACAGACAGGTGACGGGGATCGGGACAAACGAGGGCTAAACCAAATCACACAGATCTACAGGGGGAGACAATGGGAGAAACCAAAGACATGAACTGACTGAACTGTGACAGACTGAAGGGGAACTATGCATATAATTCACTGCAGTTTCAGCTGAAATGAACACTAATGGATGCAAAACACTACTTATATCCATTTTCATATTCGTAGGGCATATTATTGATTTATAAAGACTTATTTTCACATTGTTCAATGTACAATAATATATTATGACCTCAAAAGTCTACATTTTGTGTCTTTTCTGATAACTAGCTTGCTGTAAACTTGCTTGGTAGCTCACCTGGTACAGGATTGTATTTGCACTGTGGAGCACTCTGGTACGAATCCCATAAAACATAAGACTATTTTGCAGAAATATCACCACAGGCACATTTTTTCAAATGTGGTTGCAGAATTTTATGATTTAATAGTAGACATAAATTTAACAATTTAATTGTACAGTATCTAGTTTAATATTCAATGTGAACGTTTCCATGTTGAAATTATGCTCATTTGCATTACATTTCTATGTTCCCAGTTACATATATAAATAATATTCAATAGTTTATTTTTTTTATTATAATTTTTTTTTTGTAATGCTTATGATTATGAAAAACCACATGATGTTGCTTTTATTTGTTTATCAGATCTTTGTACACAATAATTATAATGCACTGCTTTCAAGCGTTGCAAGGGATGTGAAGTACTAAATAAAATTATATTTATTTATCTTGGTCTCAAATAAACTAGAAATGCATGAGATGCATGAGAATTTTACATTCATCTTTATTTTAGTAATAAAGTGATGTGAGTCAAATAATCAGTACTTAATACTGGACAGACAAAAAAATGTGATTACTAGAAAATAGAAAAAAAGCAGAAACTGTAAGAAACATTGGCTATTGCTTGGCAGCCTATTATTAAATGTACTTGCCTCTAAACATGTAAAATGAAACAAACAGTGACATGTTGTTTTGCGTAATTGCAAGGTTAAGTTGCAGAATAAGCTGTAAAGTGGACCAAACTCAATGACGATAGCTAAAAGTTTGCTCTGAATGAGCATTCAGACATTACTTTGCAGGTAACCTGGGAATTTAGTCACTATAATCAGAAAGCTAGTACGTATTGTCCTTACGTGCAAGGTGAAGATTACCAGAGGCAATTATGGACAAATCACTCATGTGCCTTTACCTCTCATTTTTGTCTCTATTTTTGAAAAAGGGATGAGCAGATTGGATCTAAATGGACATGAACACAGCACAGCCCGAGGCGTTCCTTTCACCTGTTCCTCTGAGCGCAGTGTGGTGTCTCTTCCACAGACAGATGAAAAGTGTATTTTGGAAACTGTTTTGCTGACAGTTGTCTGCCTGACTTCCATAAGTAAATTGCTGTGCCTCCAATGGGATGCATGCACCTGCTTGTTAGTGAAGAAGAACAACTGAAACAAACGACTCTGCTGGTTCCGTTTGCACATAGGTCTTGTCTTTTGATTGGCATGGAAAAGTTTTCCGAGCACCCCTCAACCTCACCTTCCTGTTCGTTACAGCTGCTTCTGTGGCATCTGTTACACTATGATGTGATGACCAAAGTCTAAAGTTATTGCAACGCTAGCTAACTTCTTGGCTAGTGTTGCCAAGCAACATCAGCAGAGATGGACACAAAGGCCTGACCGCATTAGCGACCCTTTGTCTCACCTTGGTGCATCTTTCCATGAACACTGCCAAACTACTTTACTGTGTGACATCAACTCAAAGCTTCCCAAATGTTGGACTTGTTAAAACAGTCTTTAAATTTACATCTTTTGAACTCTCAACTTTCTCTATATCTATAAATTCACAACCCAACTTTTATTGCTCAGCTGTTGCTCTTTCATAGCTCAGGAGAATTAATGCAGTTCTCAGCTATGTTCAGCGGCGTAACAGCCATTATAATTGTGGGATTATCAAGGTATTTTAAGAGTTTCATTTTGCTTGGCTGCAGTTCAAAGCAGAAAAATTATTGATGGCTCTATAAAACAGCGACTTTAAAACCAAGCAGAAACTTCAGCCAGCCAGCAGTGGAGAATGGACTAAATTTACATTTGCATTTATTCATTTACCCAACGCCTTTATCCAAAGCGACCTACAATAGAGCTACATAAGCAGTTTGTCACAGAGCCAACAATATAATCCACAAGTGATACCCTGCTGTGAAATATATCTTGAACAGGCCTAAGTTTGTTTTGCTGGTCTTAGCTGGTTTAGGTTGATCTATCTTATAGCCTGGCCAGGCTGGTCTTGATTTAATGTGGTCTCACAGCTTGCTGGTATTCAGCAAAATGGCCAAAATCTGCTGAAACTTCTTAATTTTTAAAAGTTAAACCACTGAGCTAGTTTTATAAATTATTCTTATTAAATATCTGATGAAATGTTTGGGGATGTTTTATTTGCAAATATGGAGGCACTCTGAGACACTGAAAATACTGTTGTTATGAGCTGCTAATAAATGCAAATTAACATTTATTTAAATAAATTGTGATTTTATTTTTATTTTATTTTATTTTGCTTCCCAGCTGACAACTTAATTTAATAATTTCATTGTTGTCTGGGAAGCAATGAGGCTGGATTTTGTTCTGCAATATAATATTCTTTTTGATTAAAGCTGATGTGTTTTAACACTGTGCCTCCACTTTTCAAATTATTGCCTCCGGTTCTGTTTAATTTCAGTGTAAATTTTATTTCCTTTGTTTTTTTTTTTTTTGTTTTTTTTTCTGCGGGTCTTTTGGGAGAAACAGTTGTTGACATACAGAAAAAAAATATATATAAAGCTATAAAGTTAGGATGCCTAGTACAGAAAAACGTGAGGTTACTGGGGTCTTTATCTCAGGAGAAAACTCATAGAATCAAGAGACTTAAACTCAAGTCAGGAGAAACAATTGAGATATTCCAGAGATCTTGTTTGTGATTTTCTTTTTTCCTACAGGAACTGACAGTGTGTTTTGCATAGTAAAAGGTTCTTCAAAGTACAAAGGGGATTTGTTAGTTATAAGCCGCTCTGACTGCCTCTCTCATGGAGAAATAAAGGTGGTGCTCAGACATCTCTTCATTACTCTTCTCCCTGATGCAACATGAAAAAATGTTACATCCATTACACCGGGCTGCCTTTGTGTTTATTGTAATAGTGGCTGAATTGCAGTGGAGTGGAGCTTTATGGTGATATAAATTAACTTGCTCTATACTCACTAGCTTTTGTATCCCTCCTACAATACTTCTCTGTCCTTAGCAGAGAAGGTGATATTTATTTTAGTAGACTTTTCACTTCTCCTCTTAGTGCTTTATGGTTGCTGCGTACAAGTAAACCTAATAATGATTCGGAGTGTAATAGCCAAAATTCATCATCAACCCAGAGTGATGGAGAAGGCTGTACATACATCACCTTAACTTTGTGTGTGTGAGACAGAGAGAGAGACAGAGAGAGAATAAAAGGAAGATGCTGCGTATTCAGCTTACAGTATAGCACAACACTGCTAGCACATCTATCTATCTATCTATCTATCTATCTATCTATCTATCTATCTATCTATCTATCTATCTATCTATCTGTCTGTCTGTCTGTCTGTCTGTCTGTCTGTCTGTCTGTCTGTCTGTCTGTCTGTCTGTCTGTCTGTACAGTATATCCATCCATCCATCTGTCCATCCTTCCATATCCAACCATCCGTCCAACTTTCTGTCACATCGAATTGCCCACTTTCCCAGTTTCACTGCACACTGTAAAAATGATTTAACAAAAACAAAAATTATTACATTACATTTTTACAAGTGAAAAGTACATTTTACTAGAAAATACTATTTCAGTATTTCTACCTCAGAATTACATGTTTAATTCAGTGTGTTGCTGATGTAATTAATTATTAGGGCTGTCCCCGACTATGAATTTTCATAGTCGAATCAGAATTTTCGAATCTTTCTATAGTCGACCGATAGTCGAATCATCTAGGCCTATGTGTGTGTGTGAATGGGTTGGGAGGGGCACGACACTATAGTCAGCAGGAGGGTAAAACTGTTTTTATTTTATTTTACACACTGCACACAGCAACAACTTTCAATAAAGCGACCAAAACTACCTGCCAACTGACAGACGAACTTATTTAGGTTTAAATAAAAACACCGAACGCGTCTTTTAGTTCCAAAAATGCGAGGCGCACAGCACTGCCTTTTTTGGTGACTTTTAATAAAAGAGCAGTGTGCTGCGGGTTTTTTATGTTGCTAAGCAACGACCAAAACAGCTGTCCTGTCAGTCAAATCAAAGGATTATAGCGCGAGCGCTCTAAAATCTTAGTTTTGTGCTGTTAAGTAAACTGTCATATTAGCAGAAACCCTAAATAATACAGCTCCGGGTTACCCACGATAGACACCAAAGGTTTCTCCTCCATTTCTTGCAGTCTCCGGACTTTTTAAGCAACGGTAAACTTTCGTCACCACAACAGAAGGCCCGCCTCTCCGTTCATTCGATTGGACAATGGAAAAGAACGCGAATGACGTTGGGCGTTTTTCCGCTCAGAGTTGATTTTTTTTCAACTTCAGGCGCTCCTGCAAAAAACGCGAGGCCCCGGGGGTGCATAAACAGCGCGCAGAACGCTCACTGCCAACAGAAAACCATTCAAAAGAGGCGCCTCCAACTGCAAAAACGCATTTGGTGTGATCGCGGCCTAATCCCTGCCGTCAAGATGGTCCTCATCTCGTCATGGATCAGGGAAAGTGAAAATTAAATCTGTCACAGGGGTGGTTGGATTTATTCACAAACACGTTAAAAATATTTATTGAACGCTTCTTTCTTTTCACTTTTGTTTTTACTGCATTATCATAATCAAAGGCTGTATATAACTTAATATAACCGTACAAAACCAGTAGTTCTGTGTGCAATTAGACATTGAGCACCCCCATATTGCCAAAATGGTATGATGCTCGTTTCACCCGCGAAGATTCGACTGTGAGATCGGTGGTCGAATCAGGCTCCGCATATCGATGCATCGAATCTTCGACTATTCGGGAACAGCCCTATTAATTATATTAACAAGTTTAACAACCAGTAAATGTCCAAGACATTTTGTTTTCATTTTGGAATATATACTTAATTCTTACTTCTTATTTTTAAAACGTAACAAAAAAAAAAAAAAAAATAATAATAATAATCTATCAGATGCAGGTACGTTAATCACTCGCTCAGTCCATCTCTCTCTCATAATACTAATACATGATACAGTGAGGTTTTAATACAGTAATACAATAGGTTTTCAATGAAGCAACTCAACATTCCTTCGTTACTAGTTCTAAAGTGACATTTGGAATTAGTAACGAAGCTTATGCTCAGCTGATCAACCATCAAACTTTGATTTGAATTTGTGGCGGAAGGAATAGTTCTATATATGAGCAATATCACACGAGTAGACTTGAGATATGGCTGTACATCGGCACGGTTGTGATTCGACATAGGTAATAGGTAATAGGTAATGCCGTAGGTAATCACAGAGTGCCGATATACAGCCATATCTCAAGTCTACAAGTGTGATATTGCGTTTATACAACAGTTTGATGGCACAAGTGTGTAAATACATAAACAAAATAACAATATATATATATATATATATATATATATATATATATATATATTTTTTTTTTTTTTTTTTTAACTGTGTATTAAGCACTGAAATACTTTTCGGGGCCACTCTGTATGTTTCAGACTGTGAAAATGTGTCTGATATTCTCTGCATTCAGGTCCTGTCACAGCATTTCAACAGGGTTTAAAAAAATAGTTCACCCAAAAATGAAAATTCTGTCATTAATTCTTCACCTTCATGCCGTTCCAAACCTTCATCCATCTTTGGAACACCAATTAAGATATTTTTAATAAAATCCGAGAGCTGAACCTTTCTGAACCTGCATAGACTTTAGCATAGAAGTTTTTCTTTTGAAATGGAAATAGCATGTAATCTAATTTACAGTTAGTAACACCTTGTTTTGTCTCTTTCAGGCCAAAGAGTGTAGCAAGTATGTTTCAAAATATGAGCAAATCAGAAACATTAGCTTAGTTGTATTTAATTAGCGGTTCGTATCACAGATCTGTGTGAAGTAAATAATTGCTCAAACGGGTACAGATGTGCATTTGTTGCTACAGCACACGCCTGAAAATACCTGCCTACAGAACATATGATCCAGGGCATGATGAACATCACCGCATGACTTTTAAAGACTATGATCCTCTTATTGACGCTTAAGAGACAAGTTCTTTTCTGAGTATCTCTGTCATAAACACATCATTAATCTCCAGGCTGTCACTGTGACTTTTCCGCTGACTTCCTCCCCGACCATTTTCTTCAGCGCAGAGTACAATATCCCTCACTCAAATACTGATTGCAGCTTTTAGCTTTCTTATTCTTTGATGTTTGTGAAGCAAGGGCTTTTCTTTTGTGTGCCTGTAACACCGAGAAAGACGGCACACACCACATCTATTCACATCACATATTCTCATGTGGAAGATGAGGGATAATTACATACATTCTGAGGAGAAAAAATAGCATCAGGCTGGTTAAAACCTTTTCAAAGAATGACTTCAAGGAAGGAGTCTGCATGAGTCACTTGGTTAGGGAAGGATTCAGTTGTCTCGGATCAAAAAACATGTTGCAAGGGCTTATGGGATATTGTGAGAAGTCATGAGTTTGAAAAAGAGTAGTGAGTGGGTTTTATTTATTGGCATTAGAACAGGCAGAGTTCAGTTACATTAGTTGACATTTGAATAGCATAAGGGGCAAAATACAAGATACACCTGTCAACATTCCTTAATATATGTTTTATATCTTATTGTGAATGATTCCTCATTACATACTCTAGTGGAAAATAAATATACTAAAATATATTTGAAATACATTTATTTCATGCCAAGTATACTACAAATATATTTACATATTTACATACTAAATTTACGTATTTTACGTATTTTAGTATACTAAACTGATATACCTAAAGTCTACTAAACTGGAACAACTAATTTTGTACTTAATGTACAAAAGATCATACAATCCTCAGCAATAGTGACATGAAAACACATTTTAGGCTTAATGTTAAGAATTGTGCATTGCGCACAAGTTATATAGCCTATTCGATATATTCTATATTCTATTCTCTATTGGTAAGTCTCAAGCAATATGGCAGTAAATATGTTAATAAATGTGTGTGTGTGTGTGTGTGTGTGTGTGTGTGTGTGTGTATATATATATATATATATATATATATATATACAGTGGGTATGGAAAGTATTCAGATCCCCTTAAATGTTTCACTCTTTGTTATATTGCAGCCATTTGCTGAAATCATTTAAGTTCATTTTTTTCCTTATTAATGTACACACAGCACCCCATATTGACAGAAAAACACAGAATTGTTGACATTTTTGCAGATTTATTAAAAAAGAAAAAATTTAAATATCACATGGTCCTAAGTATTCAGACCGTTTGCTGTGACACTCATATATTTAACTCAGGTGCTGTCCATTTCTTCTGATCATCCTTGAGATGGTTCTACACCTTCATTTGAGTCCAGCTGTGTTTCATTATACTGATACACACCTGTCTATATAAGACCAGCTCACAGTGCATGTCAGAGCAAATGAGAATCATGAGGTCAAAGGAACTGCATGAAGAGCTCAGAGACAGAATTGTGGCAAAGGCACAGATCTGGCGAAGGTTACAAAAAATTTTCTACTGCACTTAAGGTTCCTAAGAGCACAGTGGCCTCCATAATCCTTAAATGGACAACGTTTGGGACGACCAGAATCCTTCATAGAGCTGGCCGTCCGGCCAAACTGAGCTATCAGGGGAGAAGAGCCTTGGTGAGAGAGGTAAAGAAGAACCCAAAGATCACTGTGGCTGAGCTCCAGAGATGCAGTCGGGAGACGGGAGAAAGTTGTAGAAAGTCAACCATCACTGCAGCCCTCCACCAGTCGGGGCTTTATGGCAGAGTGGCCTGATGGAAGCCTCTCCTCAGTGCAAGACACATGAAAGCCCGAATGGAGTTTGCTAAAAAACACCTGAAGGACTCCAAGATGGTGAGAAATAAGATTCTCTGGTCTGATGAAACCAAGATAGAACTTTTCAGCCTGGTCTCAATGTTTATACGTAGGTATTTATACGTAACGTTTAGAGGCACAAAACGTCCATTTTTGTAAGTTTTTATTGATGCTAAAACGTACAATTTAGACTTATTTCAACCTTTAAAACGTACAAATAGCTACGTATTTTTAGCTAAAAAATATAAAATATTTACATATCTTTTATTTTATTAAGATATTCGTATCAATGCTTTTTTCATTATGTTAAGAAGCGATTTAGATTTTTAGCCCCCTTAACCTAAACCTAGCCATTTTATAGCGAATATGCATTTTTATCATTTTATTAATAAGCTATTTACATTTTTAGCCCCCTTAACCTACCTGAAAACCTAAACCCACAAATTTTAGAGCAAATACACATTCTTATAATTTTATTAATAAGATATTTAGACTTTTAGCCCTCTTAACCTACCCCCAAACCTAAACCTACCCATTTTATAGCGAATATAAAAGGATATAAAACGTGACTGACCAAACTATGCAGGGAAATTACCATTTTAGCAACAATATAGCGTAAAATATATATTTTTATTGTTGCTAATCCCACTCCTACTTCTAAACCTAATGTTAAACATCTCTGTAATTTACAGTAATAAAGAAAAACATGACAGACGTAAAAGTGCAATCACAATCATTTATTTAATGCAAAAATGTCAACAGCCGTACCAAAAAGTGATCCAAATGACGATGCATTGCAGCCGTAGTCCTCCCTGTCGGAATACAGTAGGTTTGTTTGAGGTTCAGAGCAAAGTTTAAATTGTTAATCGCTGAAAATATTATCCACATTATTATCCTGATCCACTCCGTTAATGCGCCCGCGCATCATTCAAATACATCTCACCAAAAACACGGCATGTCGTAATCTGTGACGAATGCAGGCAAGAACCAATGAGCGTTCGGTTTTCCTGCCGTAAAACCTGTCGTTTCTTAATGCGGCAATATTTGAATTTTAAAAAAAGCACTTCAGCGCGGGTTTATTGCTGTTGCTGCTGGACTCGCTGGTAGGGATGGAGATGAAGATCGCCGGATGAAGGCTTGAATTTGGGTCCGTTCCTCACAATCGTATGAATTCTGAAGATCTGGATTACAGTCCAAAAATAAAATTGTTTCATTTTATAATTATTATGTCTGTTCGGTGTATTTTATGGTTCTATTGTTAGTCACAGCATGTCGGAGAAAACACGCCTTTTGCGTCCCACGACTCCCACCACGGCAAACGAAGTTAATATTACACGAATGGTTAAACGATTGCAGAAATGTTAGTTATTTTAATGGTTTAAAGTGTAGTCTTGTTTAACATTATATAGACCTATTCTTGGAAACGAGCTGGCAGCAGGAATCACACAGAACAGAATGAAATGGTATAGTTTCATATTAAATAAACTATTCAATAATGCAATTGAAAACATAAGGCTATTGGTATGACAACTAAAAACAATAATAATGAAATTAATGCCATGATTTCAGTATTCATAAGGATTTGTTTTTATGTGTTGTCAATACGTCAGTATTGTACGTTAAAATGCTAAAAATACGTATGTATTTGTACGTTTAGATGCTGCAAATACGTCAGTTTTGTACGTTTTAGTGTCTGGAAAAACATATGTATGTTTTGTAGAACCACATTTTACGTAAAATACATACAAATTATCATGAGATCACGTTGAACTTTTTGGCCTTAATTCTAAACGGTATGTGTAGAGAAAACCAGGCACTGCTCATCACTTGTCCAATACAGTCCCAACAGTGCAGCATCATGCTGTGGGGGTGTTTTTCAGCTGCAGGGACAGGACGACTGGTTGCAATCGAGGGAAAGATGAATGAGGTCAAGTACAGGGATATCCTGGACAAAAACCTTCTCCAGAGTGCTCAGGACCTCAGACTGGGCCGAAGGTTTACCTTCCAACAAGACTATGACCCTAAGCACACCGCTAAAAGAACGAAGGAGTGGCTTCACAACAACTCCGTGACTGTTCTTGAATGGCCCAGCCAGAGCCCTGACTTAACCCCAATTGAGCATCTCTGGAGAGACCTAAAAATGGCTGTCCACCAACGTTTACCATCCAACCTGACAGAACTGGAGAGGATCTGCAAGGAGGAATGGCAGAGGATCCCCAAATCCACGTGTGAAAAACTTGTTGCATCTTTCCCAAAAAGACTCATGGCTGTATTAGATCAAAAGGGTGCTTCTATATATATATATATATATATGAGTTTATATATCATGATTAATTTCTTTCTTTTGTGCTTTTTTAAAATATATTTTTAGATATATACTTGCAATTCTGAGAATAAAAAGGTCAGAATAGCAAGCTGTTCAATTACAAGTTGCTACTGCAAATCAATTTCAATCTCACAATTCCTACTTTTTTTTTATATTATATAATCCTGACTTTATATCTCACAATTATTGTGAGAAACAAGTATGAACTGAGATATAAACTCAGAATTGTATGAAAAAGGAGAATTGTAAGCTAAAAAAGCCTTATTTATTATTTTCTTTTCTTTTTTTATTATTATTTTATATTTTATTTTATTTAAAATACGCTTCCTAAGAATCCTCCAGTGAAAAAAACCAGAAATCTTCTTTCTGATAATATCTTCTTTTTAACAATTTCCACTTTCACCTATAGAGGGTGACAATTCACTATAATAAACAACATTAACTATACAATAATCAAAAGATCTTTAAATAAACAAATTTAGGTAAATTAAATAAGCATGGCTTCTTAACCCCGCCTCAAAAATCTCAAAATCCAATTAACAACTGACAAATACCAACTGACCAATCATGCATGATTTCTTTTCCAATAATCCATTGCACCCAGATGTACATCAAAATATGAAAGCAAAGATCTGTCTTTACTTCGTTTTCATTGCAACTGTAATGTATTTGCGGAACTGCTTTCTTTACATCACTCTTTTTCATTTGGCCTGTTTGCTTCAAGGTCCAAAGCAGCTGCATTTTGCTGAATTGCCTTGCTGCCAGATTGAAATCTAGCCTCAGGTACGGTCATCTGAACAGCTTTCTGATCCGAGGACTCAATTTTCCCTCTTTTTAACACCACCACCTTTCCATTAATGACCAGCTGTTTGCTTGTTTAATAAGTCAGTAAAAGAGATCCTAGGAAGTCACCCCAGCATTAACCTCTCTTACAACCAATCAATGGCTAAAGTGATTTTCATTGGTTAATTATTTGCAATGTGGTGACAGACTGGCAAACTGGAGCGCCTCACTATAGGTGTCGATGGAAGGCAAGAGCGGGATGTGGCCGTCGTTTAGGATACAATGGGAGGAAACATCTAACAAGCATTGTGAATCAATACTGGCGCTCTTCTAGCAGAAACGTTAACATACGGCAGGCTTAACACTCGGTTAATTGGCTAGAAAGAGTGCTATAGAAAGTGTTATTCAGTGGATTATTGGATGAAGAGGATGGCCCTTTACAAGAGAGCACTACAACACTCCAGGGTTCAAGGGTTAAAATGGTGATTGGGTTTGAAGAGGCCTGTGTTTATAATCACACCTGTGTATAATTGGAAGCACTAAAACGCACTTTTACCAGTATTGACATGTTCCAAAATCACTGACAGACAGGATGAATGTCCTAAAATGACACTCTATATTTAGTGTTTAAAACATTGACTGGCCCTCCGTAACTAGGGCCGTGAGATATGAATCCAAAGGGAAATATATTCCTTAGTCAGTAGATTTAAGAGCTGTTTATGTTCTATTCTCCTCCCACAAGACTATTTAATCTCACTGTTTTACTCCCTTTGTACCCCCCTAAGGATGGATTCTTAGATTTAGTGACATCTCCTCGTTTTATCAAAGCGCTTATTCAACTTTTATGTACTGCTGTCAGGATGGGTACTCGGAGGGAATGGGGAAAATCTCTCAGCATGGGACTTATCAAAGCCAGGCATCAGCGCAGTTTGTGGTCTAAATCTGCAATGAGGTCATTGAGAATCTGTCTGACTTTTCACTAGTCGAATGAGACCTCAGTAGGAAACGTGAAAAAAGACTCACATTAACATGGAACAATTGTTTTGGAGCGAATGTCATAACCCTTCGTTACAGTTTGCTATCTAAGCTTTTTAACAGCGGCAGGATGGGGTGCTGACTTGTTTTTGCAGCTAGCGTTGTGCTGAATTTGCTCTATTCATATTTTATTTCTGCCCCATTAAATCTAATTTGATTGTGATTTTGGATCAGCTCAGTATTTTATTCTGCAGATTCTACTAGCTAGCAGGATATTTTTGGAGAGTGCAACACTTGGCAATACTTTTCCTTACCAATCTCATATGAAAAAATATAAAGAATAACACATTTTATATTAATGTTGTCAAATTTACAACAACATAAGACAGACAGTGTATATTACAAATGCACTACAAGGACAAAAATGTTTGTATTATATGAAAATATATTTTATATTTAAATGAACAAAACAGTTTTTGCTCTTATACTAAATATTAAAGTAGTTAATAGACTTCAAAAAATGCTGGGTGAAATATGGACAAACTCAGTGATTGAGTTGTTTTGACCCAGTGGTTACGTTAAATGTTTAATCCAGCCTTCTGTGTATTTTTATTTAACTCAGCTATTGCTTAAAAATTACACAATTTCTTAACTTAAAATGAACCCAAAATAGGTTGGAAATGAACATTGATTAATAAGTTGAATAAATAATAATTATATACGTTTTTTTTTTAATTGCTTATTAATAAATGCTCACCTTTTGATTATTGCTGATGCCTCTAGTAATTATGTGTCTGATTTTGAATTTACAACCTATTTCAGGTTCATTTTAAGCCAGTCATATAGTAATTTTTAAACAATAGTTGAATAAGACTACCCAGAACATTTAACCCAACTGCTGGGTCAAAACAACGCAATCGCTGGGTTTGTTGTCTAATATTTCCAACCCTGTCTCATAAAAATACGTACCTCTGGGTACTTTTTAGCAGCACCATTTTTATGTACCTTACTGCATGTTGCGCGGCAATCTCAAAAAAAAAAAAAAATGTCCACATGAGTGGCACTAAAACACACGTTCAATACGTGAACCCTGGCATGTTTTTTATTACGTTGATATAGGTACGTATTGCTGTTTTTAATACGTTGCTTCATGTATGTATTGCAGTGGTTCAGAGTTCAAATATCCAGGGACTGTTGTTAAAAGTTAATGCTCTATCGTGTTGGAAATATGCCCTACAGCAAACCCAACCCTAAATCTACCTGATAGTGTTAACAAATGCAAAACCGATATAAAACCTACTGTTGACGCAGTGTTTCTTGTGTGTAGATTTGAACTCTTTTGTCAAACCGTAGTTACACGGGATTTGAACAGGAGCTCTTCACCTCTCAAGTACACCTTTGTACTGCGTGAGCTACTGAACAAACCTACCGTCTATGAAAAACCCATATGTAGCTGGATATGTCATGCTAACATTCAAAAGTTTTCATAAAATAGTTTTTAAGTCATAATATAATTTTCTTCAAGTAACTGTGTGAAAATTACGCTTTAGCAAACTCCATTTTGTGTGAAAAGGAATAAAAGGTGTCAGAATTGTATTGCCTCTAGTGTTCATTTCTTTTGGAAACTACAGTATGTACTTATTGGTACGTATTTCGCGTCTCGCAAACAAACGTTTTTGTCATGAGACCAGGTAGGTTATGTTAGAAATGTCAAACTAAAGATATTGAATGTTATATAACTGGTGAAGTTTGGTTCTAGCAAAACCATGGTCAGAGGTTCATTCCACAGAGAAGACACATGCTGGGCTTTTCACTGTAGAATGCATCTGACAAATGAATACAAGTAAAACGCAGAGACAATATACTATTCAGCTGTACTTATTTTCTATTCTATCTGAAATATAATTTAAAAATATATTTGGTCCATCAATATAAACATGTTTTTTCGGTATAGCAATATGCCCTGGTATATGTGTAATACAAAAAAATAATTGTTCAATCAAACAAAAAATTAAATATACATTTGTCATATGTGACCCTGGACCACAAAACCAGTCTTAAGTCGCTGGGGTATATTTGTAGCAATAGCCAAAAATACATGGTATGGGTCAAAATTATTGATTTTTCTTTTATGCCAAAAATCATTAGGAAGTTAAGTAAAGATCATGTTCCATGAAGATTTTTTGTAAAATTCATATTGTAAATATATTAAAATGTAATTTTTGATTAATAATATGCATTGTTAAGAGCTTACTTTCGACAACTTTAAAGGTGATTTTCTCAGTATTTTGATTTTTTTGCACCCTCAGATTCCAGATTTTCAAATAGATGTATCTCGGCCAAATATTGTCCTATCCTAACAAACCATACATCAATAGAAAGCTTATTTATTGAGCTTTCATATGATGTATACATCTCAGTTTTGTAAAAGTGTACCTTATGACTGGTTTTGTGGTCCAGGGTCACATATGAGATTAGTCAGAGTATGACTGGTTCCCCCTGCTGAGTTTTAATTTGAGTTTCTTTCTGCTATCTTTGATTATTAGGTGTTTTTCTTTCCTGCTGTGGCCTTTGGTTTTCTCAGGGGGTCTCTGGGTTTTTAGGCCCTGTTCTCTGTAAAGCCTCTTTGGAGAGACATGTATTGTGAAAAGTGCAATAGAAGTAAAATTGAATTGAATTATTGCACAACTGTTTAGATGTGTTACCCATAATACAATTGGCTCTGTATCTCTGAATACCCACAATGTGATTTCATTGGGTTTTTCTGGCAGGTTGCACAAAGAAACCAATTTGGACCAAGGAAGCCTTTTATTTAGGCAATAGCTGGATGTAGTCGATCCTGCGCTGGGACCTGATTGGCTCTTTAAAGGGTTGTTATCGTCTGCTACTTGTGATTCCCTTCGAGATTTTTACAGCAAACAGCAAATATTATTTTTATTCATCCTATCTAGTTTTTATTAAACAGCAAAGCAAAGCAAAGCTGTTTGGTTTCTTAGTAAGTTCTTAGCCTATCAGAACTCCATATTTCATTGTTATTTTTACAAATCCCAAACCACATGCAGCCTTGACTCAACACTGATCCCATTTTGCACTTCAAGGGCTGACCCTGGAGCTCTGGCACACAATGAAAGCCTTCACCGGTGCTGGACTAGGGTGGTAATTGCTTATCTTTAAGATGCACCAGCAAGACACTCCAAATGAATATTGGATATGTGATGAGCAGCCATTTCGGCTAGAGAACTGATCATTTTTACATGAGTTCACCTCTTCTCCCTGTCTTAGATCCAAGTCTGAACCACAACTAAATAATTGATGTTCAGGTTTCCCACCCTGTCAGTGCACGGGCTAAACATGAGCTGAGGCCTATGCTGACTCCGGCCCCCGCGTTTGCTCCTTGGCTCTCTGCATCTTTTATTGCATGCTGGAATCTCTCCATGTTGGATGGAGGTGCTGGGCCTTCTTTCGCACTGGGTCATTCCGAACAGCCGGGCTCTTTTAATCACTGTTGCGCTGAAACAAGCTCTCCAGCGTCGCGGCCTGCAGTGTAATAGGCAGCGCACCAATTAAAGGTCCAAAGCGCTCCAATTAATTTATTAAATCACAGTCCAAACATAGTACTTGAATCCCAGACAATACAGTGCTAAATGGCATGGATTTTTCTTGGCCGCTGCCTGATCCAAGCGTATTGATTGCGAAGTCAGCAAGGCCCAGGCACATGCTTACGGCACTCTTCTTAGCATTTCTCTCTCTGATTTTGTCTCGCATTCTCTGTCCTTGAGGCCATGACCAACAGCTACACAAATATGCATTTCTGACTTAATTTAGCATCAAATACTGACTTCAGATCTCCTACAAAAAAAGACACGTTACCAAACAGGCACTAACAGTATTTTTGAAAACTATAAATGGTGATGATGTTTCTGCCAATGGTGATTTTCAAAATATTTGCGGGTGAAAAGCTATTCTAGATAAAAAAAAAAAAAAATGCAGGATTACATACATTACAATATTTACATTTTAGGAAAATTATTTAAAAAAAATAATTTCAATACTTCCACTCAAAAATGTGTTGTCAGTAAGATTAAATTATTTATTAATATATATATTTACGAGTCGAGTGAGAGTAAAGACTTTTGCGTTAATACAAAAAAAACTAAACCAAATTAAACTTTAAATAAAATAAATTAAAATAAAGATCTATTTGAAGTAAAAATGCTGCTCTTTTTCAACAACAGCAACAACAACAACAAAACTTATCATGGCATCCATAAAAATATGAGGCAGCAAAACCAAACATTAATAATAAGAAATGTTTTTTTGAGCACCAAATCTTGAACATGTCATATTGATATTTTTATGTACAGTATAATTTTGGCTCTAGTTTTGGCATTACAAGAAATAATTATATTTTAAAATATACTAAAAAAAAAAAAAAAAAAAAAAATTCAATTAAATTTTTGTTTAAATAAATGCAGTTGTTTATTATAATTTTTTTTTTATTTCTTTATTTATTTATTTTTTTTTTTTTTCATATTTTTTACTGATTTTCTTAATATTGAGAGATGAGAGGGTTTGTATTACTTACTATCGGAGAAAGCGCAATGGTCAACTTGGATCACTTGCGGATACCATAGGAATGAATGGGAAGTGCCTTTAGCTGAATCTCACAGTCACAAAAAGTCAGTGACAGTGACAACAGCATTTTATTTATTTTTTTTCAGTGTAAACTCTTAAAATAGTTTTTAATTAGCCAACAAGTTGATTTCCCCTAAAAAGCTCCTCCATTGAAATGTATTCAAAGAAAATGCCTCTGGTCTCCTTTCCTAAACCAAAAGCATTAGCTTTAACTGATCCCTGCTGGAAAAAAAACAGCATATGCTGGTTAGGTATGTTTAGGTGCTGGGATGCTGGTTTTAGCTGGTTTATGCTGGTCCTTTGCTGGTTTATGCTGGTCCTTTGCTGGTTTTGCTGGTCCTTGACCAGCAACATGACCAGCATAGACCAGCTAAAACCAGCAAAACAGCAAAACATACCTAACCTGCATATGCTGTTTTTTTTTCAGCAGGGTTATGTTTTTTTTTTTTTTTTTTTTTGGATAAAGGTTGCAGGCTTGCCTTCTATTGGCTTTGGTACAAACCTCCTACAAATAAAAATACATGCTAGCAGACATTAGCAAAAATCACTAACTGGGGCAGCTGGAAAATATAAACAGTTGGTGATGTTTCTGCAAGTTATTGATCCATGATATGTGAGGGTCAAAGGGTCACTCAATAACTACTGAATTCTTAAAATGTAGCGCTAGCACAGTCAGGCTAAAGTGAACGTGATGGAGTTAGCCAACTATAGAGTTGGAAACTTTAGAGCCATCATCCTCTCTCCACCCTGCTGCTCTGAATGGATAAATGTGACGGCCGGCGCTCGAGGGTTTTCATTTTGCCTGCTGTTCCAGTGGGGCTTCACTTCCTCAATATTCTCACTTAAAGGTCTGTCCGTCAAACACCCTCCATGTCGCTCCCGTGCCTCAAATGGAATCCAGTCTCAGGGCAATACAGCTTATTCTGGTGTCTCAGTGTTCACACACACTCACACACACAGAGGAACAAACTCACCAACTGAGGCGGATGACAGCACAGGAGGCGTCTGTGTGTGAGTGAGGTGCAGCCCGGTGACCCGCATATGGCAGGCCTGTCTCCTACTCTCTCTGTTCGTGGGTGGCACTCGCCATCTAATTTTACCCTCAGTAGCCGCGCCGCAGGAGCAGGAGGAGGCCGCTGATGGCCAGAACACTGCTGCCCTCGGCCACACACTCACACACACATTATTTGGTCATGACCAGATTGTGGCTTCACTCAATCTGAACCGTTTTGTTGTCAGAAACCCAGGTCTGTGTGTGCTTCCACCTTTCCCCTTTTTCATCCAAATGGCTGGTGCTCGGCTGGTGAATCTACAGAACTCGATTCAGAACCAGCTTGCTTCTTCACTGACTTGAGAGCTGAATGGTGACCGTGTTGGGTTTGTTTACACGATTCACAAGTTTACCTGATTGCATGACAAAAACGTACCTGTGGGAAATCTCTACTATTAAGTACATATTACTGCAGTTTCCAAAAGAAATGAACACTAGAGGCAGTAAAACAGCAAACACTTGTAATTGTTTTTGTACACAGTTATGATTACAACTCCATATGTTTTGCTTTCCGAATGTAACAAGCTTGCTCGGTAGTTCAGCCAGCACGAAATTGGACTTGGGTACAAATCCTGTAAAAAAAACATGTCTCACGATCAAAGAGCTGAAAGATGAGACATCAAAAAACAAGCTAAAATTGCATGCTTGTAATTGCGTTTGTACTTCACATTCACTTTTGTTCATAGGTAGGTTTAGGTGTAGTGCAGATGATATGTCATTTTAAAACGTCATGGCGCATTAGAGTTACAGCGCCACTCAACGGACATTTCAAGTCAGAACTGCAGTGACAAGTACAAAACCATCGTCACATAAAATGTACCATATGTACATTCAGCTGTTTCAGGAGGTAAAAAAAGAACACTCTTTTAGCAGCACTCAATGGACATTTCACATTGAATATGTCACGAAATTTACATGGCGGTACATATTTCGCATCTTGCGAAAAAGTTCCCACAGGTACGTTTTCGTCATGAGATCAGGTTGAATTTTGAGTACAATTTAACATCCAGTTAATTAATTTGGTGACTGTGTTTTTATACTGAGTAGGTACTACATTTGAATTTGAACTTAGTTCAAGACTGTTAAAAAACTATGTTCTATATGATATGCATATGGGTAGTATGAATAAAAGTCTGACATTCTACATCCACCATTTTGATATGGTCATGTGACTTAAGGCGTGCTTCCATTAATATGCATGTTAGCTGTGTTCCAAAGCTCAAGCTTGGTGAACTCTGACAGGCGAATTCGCATCACGTCAAAAAAGTGTGACCAACAGGAGATTGATATGTCACAGCATGACCTCTAACTGAATGAAAAGAACTTGCAGTAAAGTGTAGTAGATTGTATGTTTTTACATTTTAAATGTATTATTATTTGTCATGTGCTGAATTTAACTTTTTAAAAAAACGATGCAGAGCATGGCGTCATCATGACCGTTGCTGCATCTGAGGGAATTTTGCATGCTCAAAGTCTAGTGTGACCGTGGCTTTACTGTACCAGTGTCGGTTGTGTCACTTCATTGACATTCAGAAATTCTCTTTTACAGCCCATGGGATAGTAAAGTGCTACTTTTCGCCTACTGTTTTTCAAATGATTTTGATCATGTGCTCACCTTATATACTGTATATACTGTATATTAGGGAATTATTTAATTTCAGACACAGTGCCTGTCTTAAAGGGTGATTCATTGAATCATTCATTCAAGCAATTTGTTCAAAACAGCTCGTTCCTTGAGTCACTGAATCATTGACTAAAATTATTTATTCAAACAAATGTATTCATTTAGGAATGAAACACCACAGTGTTGCTCTGAGATATACACATATTCTGCTCCGACTTTGTTTGGAACTTTTTTCATTGGTGAAATGAGGGGGAAAAAATCATGAAAATGACATTCTTTTTTTATGCTTTCATAACTTGAATTATAGGAGAATTTAAACTGCACTGGACTCTTAAGACATGTTTTTGTTTGTTTTTGCAAAGTGAATAATATGTTTGATATTGTCAGGTTACACAAAACACAAAATTAAATAAACAATTACGATATTATCACACACCACTAAATATATAATTCATTTCTTGCTTTTACTTATGCGCTTAACTTTAGTATAATGTAACTGATACCAAGTTTGCCATCAGTTACAGTTCAAATGGTTTGTGTGTGTGTGATTTTAAATGACCAAGGTTGCATTTAAAATATTAATATTGTGAAATATTGCAACTTAAAATATCTATATACACTGCCGTTCAAAAGTTTGGGATCAGTTAGACTTGTAATGTTTTTTAAAGAAGTCTTTTATGCTCATACACAAAAATACAGAAAAAAACACTAATACAGCAAAATGATATTACAATATAAAATAATGGTTTTTATTTTATTATACATTGTTATTATTTTTATTTTTTAATATTTTTTTCCCTGTGACGCAAAGCTGATTTTCATCAGCCATTACTCCAGTCTTCTGTGTCACATGATCCTTCAGAAATCATTCTAATATGCTGATTTATTATTAGAATTATCTATGTTGTGCTACCAAATATTGTTTTGGAACCTGTGATTCTTTTTTCAGGATTCTTTGATGAATAAAAAGTTAAAAAGGACAGCATTTATTTAAATAATAGAAATCTTTTCTAAAATATACACTATAGGTCAAAAGTTTGGGGTCAGTCAATTTTAATTCTTTTTTGAAAGAAATTATTACTTTTATTCAGCAAGGAGGTGCTAAATTAATAAAAAGTGATAGCAAAGATATTGTTAGAAATTATTTATATTTTGAATAAATGTTGTTATTTTTAACTTTTTATTTATCAAAGAATCCTGAAAATAGGTTTTACAGGTTCCAAAAATAATAATAATCAACAGTACTGATAATTAATCAGCATATTAGAATGATTTCTGAAGGATCATGTGACACTGAGTAATGATTCTGAAAAAAAAAGCAGCTTTTATCACAGAAATACATTAGATTTTTAATGTCAGAAGAACATTATTTTACATTTCACAATATTTCTGTATTTTTAATCAAATAAACACAGCCCTGTTGAGCATTAGAAACTTTTTTTTTTAAAACACATTACCAATCTTACTGATCCAAAACTTTTGACCGGCAGTGTATATTTTTAATGTAGTTTATTCCTGTGATGCAAAGCTGAATTTTCAGCACCATTACTCAGCATCAGTATCACATTATCCTTCAAAAATCATTCTAATTGATACCTTCAGATATAATTCTAATTCTCACTTTTGATGTATCCTTTCTGAATTAAAAGAGAGAAAAAAAAATGAGTGATCTGGCTGTTTTGTGCAGTCTGCTGTAGTTCAGCACTTTTATCCCACCCCATGACCGTTGCTGGTTGAAAGCCAGCAGGTTTTAAGGGCCCTTTCTGTGGTGGAGAAACACGGAGCGTTTCCAGCTCCGGCACTGGCAGTGTGTCAATGGAAAAAGGGATATGAGACTTTGCTAAATGCGATTACTATCAGCGAGGAAAATTCTGTCCTCTGTTTGTCTCCCTCCCATCGATCATCCTCGGATCTCGGCTTGATTTACAAATATTTGAATAGGCGATGCTGTGAGAATTGAGGGCCGGCGCTTCATGCTAATTAGCATGTATTGTTTGTTGATCAAAATATCAAGACAGACAAACATTGGTATCTCTTAGCGAGAGAGGGATTTCTCACATTGATCGTCCTCTCTAAAGATGCAGGAAATGGTTTCGACAGCGCAGCTCTGCCATCTGCTTGAGCTCCATTAAAACTGCCGCACTCCTAGCACTCCCCGTCTGTCTCCTCTGGCTAATAACCTCTCCCTTTAAGGTGAAATAATGAGATTCCACTTTGGCTTCATTTGGACACCACAGCCCATCCAACAGACGGAGAGAAGATATCAAAGTCCATGGCAGGAAGCTGAGAGGGGATGAGTCCCTGCGTGAATAAGCCTGCTTTCGGCCCTTAGAGGGTAAATATGTATTTTGTTCAGGAAGTGTTGTGCGTTGAGTTTGCAGAAGAGTGCAGAGAACAGCGTCCAGGGCAATAAGCCGGACTTGAACGCAGTCAGGCATCAAGCGTGAAAGGAATAATTGCCTTTTTATAGATTCTACTGCTGTAGCCTGTGCCGCCTCTCAAACAAGCAAATATGTGCCCTGCATGCTTGTACCTCTCGCTTTCTGCTTTAGAAAGGGGAGGGGTTTGGCATGCGTGTTGGAAATATTTACTGTGTGGTGTGTGTGTTCGTGCATGTGCATACGCATGAATGTATTAAGCAGGTGTTAATGGGATAATGGGACTGAGTGGTTAGCTGTCGTATCTGGTAATCTGTAAATGCTTGATTTTTGTTTTAAAAATTTTGCTCAAAAGGAAAACTCAAAATTCTGTCCTTTGTGTAATTTAAAACCTTTACATTGATACATAAATTCTGTTTTAAATAAAATTATTTGAAACTGTTTTATTCATCATCAAAGAAAGAAAGAAATACTGAAAAATGTCACAGTGTTCTCTCAAATAATAAGCTAAAATCAACTGTTAAATTGTTAGTAACATTATACAGTCCCTCCAGGATTTCACGATTTTTTTTTGTGATTTTTGCGATGAAAATTATAAATTTTGTGGTGGCAAGTCCTAGAAATTTGCGAAAAATTTTGCGATTTATTTAATTATTTAATTTATTTATTAATAATTAGGACATCACATTTACCATATTAGGTATTATGTTAGAGGCTCAATTATCATACATAACGCAAATCAAACATAAAATTTGTTTATTCTGATACATTTGAACTTTTAAAATAACCTATGGGCAATATTCTTATGTGACCTTAGTAAACATTAACAGCAGGTGTAGAAATTTATACTGTACATAGCCTACTTCATTTCAGTCGCATCTCAGGTACTCTTTACATTTTGGTAGCCCAAAAATTAATTGAACTAGCCCAAATAAAAAAGCTTTTTAATTTTTTTTTTTAAATATAAAAATTCAAACAGGAGTCTAAATGTCAATCAAATATGTTTTCAATACACAAATATAAACAAATATCAAGGAAGAAATTTTATTTCACTCTTTAGTGTATCTGCAGAATTTTTAAATATCAATTTAAAGCAATGTATGATCCTTTTTAAGAGCTGCACAAGTAAAATGAACAGAATGAGTGGGGTTGGACAATGTAAGGTAGAATTTTAGGTCATAAAATGACATGATTTATAATTCAGATACAGATTCACACAAAAACAATATCTTATACAATGGCATTTCAGCCTTTATACCATTAAAAGGGATAAATAAAGTATATAATTTATCATATTTATTTAAAACATAAATATTACTGTCTTAATTGTTTAGATTTTTTAGAAGGCACATTAAAAACCCTATGTGTTTGCTGCATAAAAATAAACAGCTGAAAAATGTATTGGAAAAAATTCTAAAAAATTAAAATTAAAATTCTGTCACAAGGGGGCGCTTTAGGAGCGCT